>NW_006400132.1:512826-523841 GCF_000299155.1 Elephantulus edwardii
TACCCCACACTCCTGCACCTCTTTCTCCTCATCCAACACCAATGTTATTTCTCACTGAGTTCAAAATCTGTTGCAATAGCTCACAGACCAAACAGAAACATATTAGTTAAGTCAAAAGTCAGGTTGGCAGCAAGATACAATCAGTTAGGACAATTGCCAAAATGTGCTTATAGACAGATTCCTCATCCTTGAACTTCACAGTTTTTGGCCAGTGTTATAAAGCTTAATCCTACCAATAAAGGTTCTTTCCCCAACCCCTGCAATCCTCCAATAAACTTGGGCAAAATGTTGTTAGCTCTGGTTCAATGTGTAGCACTTTCAAAGTCCATTCCACCTCATACAAGGTCTCTGGTTTTTTACTATGGATCTTGTTACCCTAAATCCTGGTCTAGCTGCCTCAAGAATCTCTAGACTTGGAAGGTTGTACTGTATCTGCTTGCTTCTTCTTTGCTGGTGGTAAGGTTCTCCAATTCTGCTACAGGATATGTTTAACATAATGTAAGACTAGTCACTCCTCTTTCAGATAGATTAACATGATCTATTTACATTTTCACACCTATCCACATGGCAAAATAAGTTAATGGCTAGGGAAGACATTTTGAAAAAACTCTTGACACCACAGAAAGATATGAGTGAATCACTTTTTCCTAAAGGACTTTTCTGTCTAGTTTATTTGGTAATTACTTTTCTGCACTGAAGACTTCCTCAAGAATTTAAAATTCTCCTGTTATTCAGTAAATTTATATACTTTGGGGAAAAGACCAAGGAATACTATTTTGAAACCCAGTAGGCATACAACTTAATTAATATTGTACACTCTTACATTAGTAATAACAGTAATATTTAATGTCTATTTTTAGTACAATATTTCTTTTATTAATGTGTAACTTCCAATATATTTTAGAGTTTGAGAAATTATCATTTCTAAACTCAAATACTTCTTACATCATTTCAATCATATCTTTTCCTAGAATGTTAATAAAAAGTCATAAGCTTGTATAATTTAAAACTATCTAAGAATTTAATACCAGTGTTATAATGTTCCAATGTTATGATTTGGGGTGTTTCATGGGGTTGATACAATCTCATAATAACATTTTCTCATGCTGAAAAATATTTTTTCAGCAATGCATCATGCTCTGTCACATAAATACTCTCATTTTATTTTTACAAAGTTTTTGTAACAAGTTTAAGCCTTTAAAAACTTTTTTCCGTTTACTATACTATTTTAGTGGCACAGAGACATTATCAACAATGTCAGACAGGTCTTGGCTGAAAGAAAATACCAGAAGAAAGTTGATCTGTGCTTCATTAATTCTAGAAAGACATTTATGTCCGAGTGGATCACAACAAATTGTGCCTGACCCTGAGAAGAATGGACACCCCAGAACACTTGATTGTACTTATTATGCACAACCCATATTTGGACCAAAAAGCAGTCATCAGACCAGAGCAGAGAAACACTACACAGTTCAAAATAGCAAAATGAGTACATCAGGGATGTGTCTTATCTCCATACTTTTCAATCTATACAGATAATTTGGGAGGCTGGACTTTATGCGAGGAATGAAAAATAAAGATTGGAGAAAAATTCATTAACAGCCTACGTTATGCAGATGATATAACCTTGCTCACAAAAAAAAAACACAAACCAACAAGGTTAACCGAAATGGTTGCTACAGAAGAGTAAGGATTGTAATTACGATATGAATTGAAGCTCAAAATAAAAAATACAAAGATTCTCACCACTGGGCCAACAAACAGCACCATAACAGATGGAGAAGAGACTAAAGTTGTTAAAAATTTCAGCTCCACAATCAACACCCTTAGCACCAGCTGTCAAGAAATAAAAAGATTAATTGCTCTATAGAAAGCTACTATGAGTGCTAATGAGCATTAATGTTAATCTGGAGAGTAAGGTGTGCCTAATTTAGCCCATGATTTTCACAATTACTTGCTATACATTAGAGAGCTGTATAATAACTGGGGTTGACAGAAATGGGAGAAGAGTATTAAGCATACCATGGATTCCCAAGAGAACATAAAGTTTTATCCTGGAAAGGGTGAAACCAGGCTGCTTCTTGGAGGCAAGAATTTGGAAGCTCCACCTCACATACTACAGCATGTTCCCTGGAGGGACCAGTCCCTGGAGAAAGACATCATGCTTGAAGGGTGAACGGACAACACAGGAAAGGAAACCATGGATGAGAAAGGTTCACACAGTAACTGGAAGAATGGGTGTGGGTGTGTCAGAGACAATGAAATAGACTCAGGATAGAGCAGAGTTCAGAGCTATTGTACATAAGGTAACTATGAGTTGCAACCGACTTGATGGTGTACAACAAGTAATTATTACCACCAAGAGGGAGTCAATATTTATAATCTTGGAATTTTCAATGTTAATATGCTTAAGAAAATACAAAATACAGACAACTAGACTATAAAACACTTTCATCCTTCCATAACAATAAAAAATAAACTACGTAAAAATGTAATTCAAACAAATTTAAATTTGTAAGCATTTACTCTAATGCAATTTTTATTTCAGTTAAAATCTGACCCATACCTATAGACTATTATATATTAGCATAAAAATCATCTATCAACATTTATAACAGAAAAATCAATAGAACCACAAGGAACCCCCATCATTGTGTCTCGGTAAAATTTTTTAATTTAAAAGACTTTTAAAATATGACATTTGCTATTGAATATATAGTGTTTTGCAAAAGAACCTATGTGCTTCAAATATTTCCATGAAGCACAATAGCAATCATTTTCCCAAAGCTCCAGATGACTTCAGAATACTCATAAACATATTTGTGTGTCATGTGTATTCATGCATGTACATGTGCACACATACACAAAAAGTTCCCATATCATGGCAAGATGAATTCCTTTTGTTATTACTCTAAACCAATATTAGATCTGAAAATACCACACAATTTTCATTTTGCCACTCATTTAAAATCTGAAGGTAACCCTACCTTAATTTAAAGCACTAGTATTTAATGTTATTGTTGTTGTGTGCCATTGAGTCAGCTGCAACTCATAGCAACCTTACACACAGCAGCTCTGAAGCCTGCACTTTCATAAGCCAGTCTCACTGATTCTGACACACCTACTCACAATAGACCAGTTACTTTATCAATCCATCTCATGCTGGGTCTTCCTCTTCTATGTTGTCCTTTCATGCTTCCAATCATGATATTCTTCTCCAATGACCAAGGATGGGTCCTTCCTGGCCACATGGCTGAAGTACATGAGATGGTACTTCAAAATCCTAGTATCCAAAGAGAAACTTGGTTTCACACTCTCCAAGGCACACTTACTTGTTCTCTTGATAGTTCATGGCATGTTCAAGCCTCTTCTGTCATTTTTAGTCGTTGCTCAACTCTCTGGTGCATAACAAGTAATTGTGAAGACTAGGTGCACCTTAGTCTCTAGACTGACATTATTGCTTTTTAGTACTCTGACGCAGTCCCTGACAGTAGATTTTCCCAGTGCAATTCGTCTTTTGATTTCCTGACTGCTGGTATCAAGAGTGTTGATTGTAGAGCCACGCAAGCTGAGCAAGCTGTAAGTGTTAACAACCTCAATCTCTTCTCCATCTATCATAGTCATGCCAATTGGTCCAGTGATGAGAATCTTTGTCTTGATAATGAGCTTCGACCCATATTGAAGACTAACATGTTTCCATAATGGAAAACCATATTCATTTTCATTTTTCACACAAAAGGGAAGTCTCTTTTATTTAAGAATAATAGTAAATATCTATTTTCACTGGAGTAATTGAACACCCTGATGTTATTGATGAGCCAATTTGTAGGAAATTTTCTTTAATAATTGGACATTTGAAACATAATTTTGGGGTAGATATACTTTATTTTGTAGCATATGTCCCACCTATTGTTACTTATTCCTTAAAAAAATAAATAAAACCAGATAATTTGCATCTGCATTTACTAGGAGGAAAACTGGAAAGTGATCATTGCATTCTTGAAATAAATTGTGATGTCTCTTGTGGTGTAGTCTATAGGGAGTTGCACTTCAAAGCTTAATGTATCATCTCTCTAGATGATAGAGTCCACCACACACTCCATGGGATAAAGTTGGGCAATCTTTTCCTAAAAACATGCTGGACTATCAACTATGAGTCAGTTGAAAGCTGATGGCAATAAGTTGAGTGAATTGGAAAATAATTTATGTCTGTCTCTATTTCTCTTCTTTTAGCTCCCCTTGGTTGTTTCCCTCCCTTTTCACTTTGTACTTACTCAAACTTCCTTTCTTTCTTTTGATATCCCTCCTATATCAAGCTCCCTTATCACCTAGTCTTTCTTCATTCAACTATATTTTAATAATCTTGGTATTATTGATTTCTCTCTTGTTACAGCTCTACTTTTGACAGTGATTAACTCACAGTGTCACAGTAACAAAAAATATGCTTCAGTTGCAGAATCCTGCAGTGCTTTCCTCAATCTTAATTCATCTGCTTTGACACTTTGGTGTTTTGTATAATTTCTAATTTCACTTTGAATGATAATATCTATAAGAAATTATCCCTTATTTCCAACTCTGGGTAAGGAGCTTGGAATTTTAATGGATTTGGTAGTTAAAATATAAAATATGCAATTGAATTTGAATGTTAGATAAACAATGAATAACTGTGTATAACAATTAATTCATATGGATTTATTTGAAGAAAAAATTGAGGTGAAATTAAGAGAAAAATTCAGATTGGTATAGGTAACTGAAAATAACGAAGTATAATAAAATGCATTTTTCAAAGACCAATTATGATCTTTCTCATCCAAACTACTATAACAAGTGGCAAGAAGCTGCACTGCAATCCCACAGTTAGGTGGTTGGAATCCACCAGATATTTGATGGGATAATGATGGACAATCTCCTTCCATGGGATATGCTACCTCTAAAAACCTGCTGGAGGGTCAACTATTGATTAGCTTTGACTCAGTGACAAGCAACTATAACCACAATAGATTAAAGGAGCATTGGAGGGCCAGTTGGTAAAGAGTTGTGCTACCCAAAGTTAGGGGCTTTGAATCCATGGAAGAGAGATGAAAAATCTCTTTCCAAAGAATTTATGGCTTCTGAAAGCCAATTGGAAGGTAAACTAGAAATCATTTCCAAATTGAGGGCACATAAGGATAACAAAAGCAGTATTAGCTTCAAAGAACTCTGGTGGCTTAATCTGTAGTAAGTTGTGTTGCTAACTTAATGGTGACACTTCTCTGGCAGATTAAATTGGCCAGTGGCTCTGCAGGAGAAAGAAGTGCAACTTCATTCCATTCAATTAACCAGACTCCGAAAATCTACTGGATGGTCAAGTACGAATTGATTCTGATTCCAAGCCAAAGACTTTGATTTTTAAAAAATAGTATATTCAGTATATCTTCTATAATATTTTGTTCAATACTAATTAAAAAGATAAAATTGTAATAAATAAAATGAATTTGTATGTGATTATTACATCTTAAATATATATATTATATATATCCCATGTATAAAATAGATAAGAATGATTATTTAACAGAGAAAGAAGTAAAAATAATTACCATATTTAATGTTAACATTAATTCTAGTTGCTTCCTCTAACATAAAGATAGAATTATAGATTATTTTAATTTTCTTCCTCATTGACTCTCATTTTCTAAATATTCCTCAGTGAACATATTCTACTGATGTAGTAAGAAAAATATTTCTAAATTAATTTTTTTGTCTTAATCTTTTACCTCTAATAAATAAAACAAAATAAAAGCCCCATGCTGTTGCATCAAGTTGACTCCAACTCATAGTGACTCTTAATCAGGTTTTTGAAGCTCTAAAATATTATGAAAGAAGATTATCTATCTCTCTGTTTCAGGGAACCTGGTGAATTTGAATTCTGACATTTCAGTTAGCAGCCTCATACATTATCCAGTAGGGCTTCTTATAGTATTCACCTAATTTTCCAGAGGCCCAAATAAATATAAGAGCTATTGCGTTTTTATGCTAGGGAAGTCTAAAAAGATCCAACTAGCTGAACTGGAAGTAACATGTTTGTTTCCCTTTAAACTGTAAGTAATTCACTTGTTGAGTGAAGAATATGTCAATTGTACTTTGTTTAATATTGTAGTTTATATCTTCAAGTGGGTTTGATTTACATTTTCCCTAGGGTACTACTCTGCAGTTATTGATGATTTCAGCTATTTATTGGTATATGTACACATGTTGAACTAAAATATACCTTGAGATGAATTTTTACTGCTCTAAAGCCTCTGTGGTGAGAAATTAGTCTTTACAAAAGGAAAACTCTCCACCCTGCAAACAAGGATTTAAGACATAAAATGTGGAAATTTTAACATCATAACTGTAATGTTTCCCTATCTTATTCTATTGCAGATTAAATTGCATGTTTAATAGGACATTTTCTATGATATACTTCAGAATCTTAAATGAAACCATTTGTAATGCAATGAACTACCATATCACAAAAACAAAGGCCTAAGAATCTTTCCTAACAGACTTGATGTAAAAATGAAATTATTAAATATATTATCAAAGGTTCAACCAGGTATATACAAAAATTAAAACAAAAGTATGGTTAAGTTGTACAGAGGTAACTTGTGGTTGCTGTGGAGCTGAACACGTTGACATTGATGTGTCAAATGTGTTAATGGTTACACATGGTGGTGAACAGTGTTTGGTGGAACTCCCCGATTAAAACAAGGTTGTAAGCAGGAGTGGAATCCACTTCTGAAATAGCTTGCCATTGGAAACTCTATAAACTTGGCGAAAGGATGAAAGTCATACAAGTGTTGAGGATTTTTGTTCATCGGGTCACTATGAGTTGCCTACAACTCGACGGCACTTAACAACAACAACAAATAGTATAAAATCTTCACTCATTTTAAAACAATTGAAAAATGCTGAATAATATCCATTTGAGTATTATAAATGCCAGTTTGACTAGGTTATGTTCCTTGTTGGTTTGTGGCAGATATTAGATTAAATGATTTTTCATAATGTGATATAAATTCTTTCCATTCGGTCATTTGTTATTAGTTGAATAAGGAGTTTCCTGGGTGATGTGACCATCCTCCATAAATCCTAGCAAAGCATTCTCTTTCTTTTCCTCTTGGAAAGTATGTCCTTTTTCTCTGGTCTGAGCACTTCTCTTAGAAAATTCTGGTGGCTTAGTGGTAAAGAGTTGGGCTGCCAACCCAGAAGGCTACCACTGGAAACCACTAGATGATCCATGAGCAGTCTCCTTATCTGATTAACAGCCTCTGAAAACTGGCTGGAAGGTAAGCTATGAGTAACTCAATGGTATATAAAAACAAGGCACCCTTCTCAGTGTGATCTTCAGTTCTTGGGGTGTAAACAATCAGAAGCCTTCAATGGGCTTCCTGATTTGCCAATCTTGGGTTTTCCAGCCCCTTCAATTCTTCTAGCCAGTAAAGGTTCCAGTTTACCAGTGGAGTCACAGATTTAGAAGTATCATATGTACCGTCAAGTCAGAACCGACCCATAGCTGACCCTCCAGCATGTTTTCAGAGGCAGTTAACCACATGAGAGGGGATTGCCCATTCTTCTCCCACCGAGTAGCTGGTGGTCAGAAAGTCTGATGGAATTTTTTGACACAGAATTTAAAAGAACAATGATTGAATATTTTCAATGGATGAAAGACAAACTTGAAGAATTACAGATACTGTCAACAAGATGGAAAGACACATGAACAGAGTTGAAGAGACGGAACACAGAACCAGGGAAATAGAAGACAGAATTGTCACCACTGATCTGTTAGAACAAAGAGCAGACTCAAAAAGGAAGGGAAAAGATGAAAACCTAAGAATAATGTGGGACACCATCAAGAGAATTAACATGTACATCATTGGAATCCCAGAACAGGAAGAAGTAAAGGCACGGAAAAAGTTGTGGAAGAATTACTAGAGGAAATCTTCCCAGGCATAATGAAGAATGAAAGAATATGTATTCAAGAAGTTCAGTGAACACAATATAGAATAGACCTCAAAAGAAAAACACAAATGCATAGCATATTTAAAAGATAAGGTGAGAATCCTGAAAGCAGTGAGGGAGAAACAAAGACTAACCTATAAGAGAGAGCAGATAAAGATTAAGTGCTAATCTCTAAGCAGAAACCATGCAAGCAAGAAGAGAGAGGAAGAAGATATATCAAACACTCAAAGAACACAACTGTTAATCAAGAATACTGTACCTAGCAAAATTATCCATCAGATATGAAGGAGAGATCAAGATATTCCCAGAAAAACAGAACCTAAGAGAGTTTGTAAAATCAAGACGAGCATTGCAGGAAACTCTGGGAGATAATGTCCTTCTTACAGAGGTACAACAGAAAGCAGGATGAACCAAAGTAACTGGCAACAACACCAAAAAGAACTCAACACAGTGATAGCAATAAAACCTTGCCTCTCAATAATCACACTGAATGTGAATGGTTTAAAGCACCACTGAAGAGAAAAAGAGTAGCGGATTAGATATGAAAATCAAGCCCATCAATATGTTGTCTACAAGAGACACATCTGAAAAATGAAGACAAAGAATGACTAAAAATAAAAGGGGGGGGGAATATATCAAGAAAATGGCAACCAGAAAAAACAACAACTACAACAACAACAAATGAGTAGCTATATTAATCTCTGATGAAATAAATGTCAATGTAAAATCCATCACAAAGGACAAAGAAGGTCACTACATATTGCTGAAAGGGTCAACGGAATAAGAGGACAAACCAATAATAAATATCTGTGTACCAAATGAAAGACCTATAAAATACATAAAACAAACATTAAGAAAACTAAAAGAGGAAATAGACAACACTACTATAGTACTTGGAGACTTCAATACATCCCTCTCAAGAAAAGACAGACAACCAGAAAGAAACTCAACAAAAATATGGAAGAATTAAACCACACAATAAACCGACTTGACTTCATAGATATTTATAGACTAATGTACCCAAAAAAAGCACGGTATATCTTCTTCTCCAATGTGCATGGAATGTTCTGAAAAATAGATCACATTCTAGGTCACAAGTCAAACATCAATAAATTTAAAAAACATAGAAATAATACAAAGCATCTTTTCAAATCATAATGCTACAAAATTAGAACTTAATAACAAGAAGATAAAGGAGAAAAATCCATACATTTGGAAGCTGAAAAACACCTTGCTTGAACATGATGGGGTATTAGAAGAAATAAAAAATGAAATTAAGAAGTTTCTTGAAACAAATGTAATGAAAATACCACTTACCAAAAACTTCTGGGAAACAGCCAAAGCAGTAATCAGAGGTCAATTTATAGCACAAAGCAAACACATCAAAAGGCAGGAAAAATTGACCGTTGACTCTCTAATTCAACATCTCCAGCAAACTGAAAAAGAACAGCAAGAAAACCCAAAACCCTCTAAAAAACTGAAATT
The DNA here is from genome assembly GCF_000299155.1 of Elephantulus edwardii. Lineage (NCBI taxonomy): Eukaryota > Metazoa > Chordata > Mammalia > Macroscelidea > Macroscelididae > Elephantulus > Elephantulus edwardii. The sequence continues at coordinate 522,292 of NW_006400132.1, forward strand.
ATAAAAATTAGAGCAGCAGTAAATGAAATAGAAAACTGAAAAACAATTGAAACTATCAACAAAACTAGGAGCTGGTTCTTTGAAAAGGTCAACAAAATCGACAAACCATTGGCAAAACTCACAAAAGAAAAGAAAGAGAAGACACAAATAATCCAAATAAGAGATGAATCAGGCAGCATAACTACAGAACCAACTAAAATTAAAAGGCTGGCAGAGTATTAAGAAAAACTATACTCAAAGAAATGTGAAAACCTAGAGGAAATGGAAAAATACTTAGAAATGCACAGTCTACCTAAACTGACACAAACCAAAATTGAACATCTGAACAGACTCATTTGAAAAGAAGAAATTGAAAAGGTAATAAAACAACTTACACCCCAAAAAAGCCTTAGACCCCATGGTTTTACAAATGAATTTTATCAAATACTCAGAGAACTGTCACCAATTCTACATAAAGTATTTCAGAAAATAGAAAAAGATGGAATTCTCCTAAACTCATTCTATGAAGCAAACATATCCTTGATACCAAAGCCAGAAAAGGACAACACCAAAAGAGAAAACTATAGGCCAGTATCTCTTATTAATATAGATACAAAAATCCTGAATAAAATACTGGCCAATAGAATCCAATGATATATCAAAGAAATAATTCACCATGACTAAGTGGGATTCATAACAGGTATGCAAGGATGGTTTAACATAAGAAAAGCAATCAATATAATTCATCACTTTAACAAAGTAATGATCCTATCAACTGATGCAGAAAAGGCCTTTGACATAATCCAGCACCCTTTCCTTATTAAAACACTCAACAAAATAGGGGAATTTCTTCAACATAGTAAAAAGTATTTATGCAAACCCAAGAGCCAACATTGTTCTCAATGAAGAGAGGTTAAAGGCATTCCCTTTAAGAACAGGAACTAGGCAAAGATGCCGACTATCACTTCTCATATTCAAAATTGTATTGGAAGTCTTAGAGATAGTAATAAGACAGGAGAAGGAAATAAGAGGTATCTAAATTAGCAAAGAGGAGGTAAACTTATCTCTCTATGCAGATAATATGATAGTATACTTAGAACATTCTAAAGACTCAGCAAGAAAACTATTGGACATAGTTGACCAATTCAGCAAAGTAGCAGGATACAAGATCAACATACAAAAAATCAGTTAGATTTCTCTACACTGACAAAGAGAATACAGAGCCAGAGCTAAGAAAAACCATACTTTTCACAATAGCTAATCACAAAATTAACTAATTGGGAGTAAGTCTAACCAGAAACACAAAGGATCTGTTCAAAGAAAATTACAAAATATTACTGCAAGAAACAAAAAGAGACATGGAGAAGTGGAAGAATATCCCTTGCTCATGGATAGGAAGACTCAATATTGTGAAAATGGCAATACTACCAAAGGCAATTTACATGTTTAATGCAATCCCAATACAAATACCAATCCCTTCTTCAAGGATCTGGAAAAGGCAATCTCTGGTTTAATTTGGAATGGAGAGAAGCCCCAAATAAGCAAATCACTCCTTAAAAATAGCAAAAAAG
>NW_006400132.1:525176-529241 GCF_000299155.1 Elephantulus edwardii
TTTTTCCTTTACTTTTCAAAGAAAAGAGTTCAATGGTGGGAAAGGGTAGGGCAGAGAGAAAAGTACAACAATGAATGAATGGAAATTCAAAGTCTCTGTAACTTTTTGTTAAGTTTAATAATAATAATAATTTTTAAAAAAACCTAAAAAAATGTGAACAAGAGTCAATGGTAATAAGGATTAAGTTCAAGCTGCACCGAAAGCACTGGGACATAATATAGCCCCTGGAAGGGAAAGAAAACCAATTGGCATGTTTCAACTACCAGATGCCACTTTGATATGTTCACCAGTTTATACAAGGAAGTTTGGAGCATTAAATAACAACTGTTAAAGACTAGTTTGTGTGTTTTTTTCTGGTATCTGGACTACCAAAAGCAAATAGGCTAGCCATGCCTGTATCTTTTGCCTTTCTTATTCTATTGGAAATATCAGAGTCCATGTGTCCCAAACTATTACCACATTAAACGGAAGATGAAAAACAGAAAAATTTAAACTTGCTAATTTTCCTGCCCTGCACCAAACCTGAAAAAACAGGATGAGTGGATAATTCCCTGGGGGGAAATGAAAACAAACAAGAAACCTTCCTTTGCTTGTTAAAATAACAACAAAGACCCCTGTAGATTTCCCTTTGAACTTCCTCCCTACTCCTCTTTGTCTATTGCAGTTTCCTAAGTCCAGCATTGGCAACCTCTATAGCCAGAACATGCCTTTTTTTTCTTTCCTTTTCCTTCTTTATTTTTTTTTTCAAACTGCTAGTCCACGTGCAGTTGTAGTGAGAGCTAAGAGTCAGAAGCCCCTACTAGCTATAAAATCCTTAACAGCCCAAAGCAGAGCAGTTATCAACAGAAAAAAACCTTCAAATAAAAACTTTAGACAAACCTCTCTTCTATTGCATAATAAATCAGAGCTGTTTAGAGGAGAAACACAAACCAGCCACCCACAAATCCCACTTCACCCTATATCAATTAACAATGTTGTTGTTGTTCAGTGCTGTCAAGTTGCAGGCGACTCAAAATGACCTTATGAAGGAGAGTCCTCGATGCTTGGGTGCCTTTCATCCTCTCTCCAGGTTCTTGGGTTTTGGAGGCAAACTATTACTGAAGTGATTGCCAGTCCTCTTTCTAAGCTTTCAATTAACAATACTAAAAAATTAAATATTTACTTAAAATCTTGTTCCATGTTTCATACAAGAACCTTGAAAGAGTACAAAAAATAAATAAATAGGTAAGATGGATTGCTTAAGCAAGAGCGTGAGAGGGTTAAGTCTTTAAATCATCACCTACCAAGAGGAAACTTCAGGTTACACGTTCAGACATAAGTCCTGGGGTTTCTCTGTGGCTTGGACTTACAAATAGCTATTTGAAACAACATGTTCAAACATCTTACAAGCTCAACAAATTTATCTAATATCTCTAAGAGTCCCCATCCAAACTGTCTTGTGAAGTCAAGACTGTCTCAGGAGACCCCAGGCCATTAAATAGGCAGATGTATCTAGAGGCAAAGCTGTCCTTGGTTCATTGGAAGCCACGGACACACAGCCTCAGAAAGAGATAAACACAAAGTAGACAAAGGAATGAGGTATCATGCAGAATTCAGTAGCATGAGCCAGAGAGAATAAGAATGTACAGATAAAGAAGTGAAGAAGTAAAGTTTTAAAATCATGGGTCTCTGAATCCCAAGGTGTTCTAGTTGGGTGATATGCATGATATGCAGCTTGGATAACTTGTGTCTTGGTTTTATGTTCAGAGAACTGGGCACAGACATGAGTTATAGATTCCTCTATCCCCCGATATGCCTCCTATTTTGCAGAAGGTCTTATTTGGGGTGGCTTCTGTGTCCCAGAATTCACTGCCACACAGAGGAATTAGACACCCTGCTCGAGCCTAAAGGGAAGGATATTAGATGTCTGCTGCCATCTCAGAGTTGTTGAAGCCCCTTCTTGAGGACTAAAGCACTGGTATAGTCTCCTGGTTGGTGCATTCACTGATAGGATCCTTAAAGGGAACTGGCAGAACAGTCTCCTTATCTCATAGCTGGATGGCTGCCTGATCTCCCACTGACATTTTGGAAGACACAGGATCCCACAATCAATCTAAAGAGGAAGTAGGGTTCAAAGGACCAGGTTTAGAAGAATACAAGCATAAAAACTCACCAGCAGAGGGTCCTCAATGGTTGAGAATCATCAAAAGTTTTTCCCTGACTGAGTCCCTAGAAATGTAACGGGAATGATTTCCCAAGAGGTCCAGCACCCTGTTCAAGAAAGAACTAGGAACTTCTGACTCGGATGTGAAACTTTGGTTGAATATTGCCACAAAAAGACGCCAAAGGAGAGCAAGAGAAAGAAACTGAAGTTTATTAGATGGTGAGGACAGGCTGACTCCATATTTAACTTACTAAAAGATTTATACATCTTTTTTGCCACAGGGAGTGGGGTGTACACAGCTGGCCGTGCACAGTTTCTGGTGGATTATGATGGTCTGTTTCTCCAGCTATCTTATCTTATTTATTTGGTTTCTTTATTTGTTTGTTTTGCTTTGCTTTGTTTTGGAAAAAGGGGTTGATGCATTTGTTTTTCTTGTGCTGTATTTCCACAGTCACACATCTTTGTCAAGATTAGTTTCTAATTTACTGACTTTGCTAGTGTTTCCTTTGTCACTCCATATCATAACAGAAAAAAAAAGAGAACACTTCTGCTTAAAATCAGAAAAGGTATGTGTCTGGATTGTATGATTCCTCCATATATATTCAATCTGTATGTGGAACAAATAATTTGAATAGCTGGTCTAATTAAAGAAGAACGTGACATAAGGATTGAAGGAAGACTCATCAACAACCTGCATTATGTAGGTGACACAAACTTGTTTGGTGACAGTGAAGAGGACTTGAAAAACTTGCTGTGGAAGATCAAAGACCATAGCCTTCAACATGGATTATACCTCAAGATCATGGATACAAAATTCCTCACCACTGGTCCAATAGGCAACATCGTGATAGATGGGTAAAAGATAGAATGGTCAAGAATTTTAATTGAATCCACAATCAATACTCAAGGTAATAGCAATAAAGAAATAAAAAAGACATGTTGGTGTCTTTAGGTTGAATGTTGTCAAGTTCAATATGACTCATAGCAACCCTATAACCAGAAGATCTGAACCTTGTTCTATCCTGTGTCATCATTATACTTCCTGACACACAAGAGGCCATTGTGACAGTCACTGCATCAATCCACCTGGTCAAGAGTCTTCCTCCCTTTCGCTGACCCTCCACCCTTTCTAGCATCATTCCTAAAGTGTTCATAGGGTTTTCAAAGACCTGTGACTTAAGAAGTAGATTATCAATCCTGCTCCCTAGTCTGTCTTAATCTGGGAGCTAACCAAACCCTATCCATCATGGGTAACCTTAGGCATTTGACATACCAGTGGCATAGATTTCAGCATCCCAGCAACTCCAAGTTATCTCAATAAAGCAAACTGACAGGTGCTGTACCTCTTAGAACAGTGCTCTTCCCAAATACTTTTAATGTCAGGCCTGTGGGCCCAAAAAGTTTTTAAAGACAAGGGCTCACCCACCAGGGTCTGACTGATTTCAGCAAGAGGCTTCCAGGACACAGCCAATTGTTAACTAAGTCTAAATGACCTATCAACTTATACTTGATTGCTAATGAAATTTAAAAGATTACCAAACCATTTACACTGGACTTTTTATTAAATCAAAACAACTTACCCTCCAGAATCCAATGGTTCCAAACTGGAGACTCTTTGGCAGGACCCAACTGAAAAAAGAGGTACAGTGTTAGGAAAATCTGCTGCCAGAGACCTCTTCAAAGTAATAAAGAGCTAACATGTCAATTTAAAGACTAAAATTTGCCTGTCTCTAGCCAACATCTTTTTTAGTAACTTCTTATGCATCTGAAAATTGGGTGACAAATAGAGACTGCTGATGAAGAATGTTGCTGTTGTTGTTATGTGCAGTCGAGTCATTTGTGACTCATAGCGACCCTATGTAGAACAGCCCTAAACCCTGCTCTATCCTGTGCCAATCACATTGCCTCTGACACACCCATCC
>NW_006400132.1:530648-531957 GCF_000299155.1 Elephantulus edwardii
CTGTACAGCAATGCACAGACCAGTGCTATATCACTTAGAAGAATGTTTGACAAAAAACAATTTAAACCAGGCCTGAGTGCCACAGATTAAAATCGCCCCCCTTGGCCTTGGCAGCATAACTTTCTGTCCACTAGGCCTACAGAACTCTCTCTATGTTATCATTATTATTGTTATTAAATGCCATCAAGTCATAGATGACTCATTGTGACCTTATGAACAAAAGACCTGAACACATGTATAACTTTTATCATTTCTTCCGGTTCAGTGGATGCCACTCCTACTTCAAATCTTATTTTAATCTGGGAGCTCCACCAAACACTGACCACTAATGGGTAACCATTGTTGCATTTGAAACATCAATGTCACAGTATTTAACATCACAGCAACCGTAAAATTGTATGGCTATTGTTATTTGAAGCTATTTTATTAATTCTTTTCATTCATATTTGCAATGCAAACGTCAATGATATTATCCTAAAATTTAAACATTGCTGACTTTAAAAAGAAAAGTTCTATTTTTGAGTTAGGGAATGGCCTAATGAATCTGTGCTGATAAATATTTAAGAAGATTTTAAGTAGCTTCCGTAGATTTTGTTAATCAATGGTGTATTTTTGCTTTCCTCTTAAACGTGTCTCTCTTCCTTTGTTTTAGAATCAATCTAGTGACATTTTATTTTATAACTAATATTTATAACCTGGTTTTCTCTGATCACTTCCTTTACTATCTTTCATATAATTAATAATTATGTTCTGCTCAATTTTAAAACTATTCCAAAATAAAGAGAGTCTTGGAGGCTTAGTTATATGGAATTGTACTGCCAACCCAAAGACTCACAATTCAAATCTACAAACTGCTAAAGTGGAAGAAAGATGGGAAATTTCCTCCCATGCAATTTACAGTATCTAAAAATTCATATGAGGGTCAGCTATGAGTTAGTTTTGACTCAAGAGTACTCAACAACAACATTCTTGAATTAATACTTTTCCCCCATGCTTATACTGACTGCCCTAGTTAAGTTCTCTTCACCATTGTTGAAGCTATTGTGATGATTATATATATATATGATTTGTTGTTGTTATGTGCCGTAGAGTCGATTGCTACTCATACTAACCCTATGTACAAGAGCCCTAAACGCTGTTCTACCGTTCTATCCTGTGCCAATCTCGCTGTCTCAAACACATTCATTCTCACCACTCTACTCACAGAATCGATCCATCTCATTGAGGGTCTTCCTCTCCTGCGCTGTCCCTCCACTCTCCCAAACATGATGTCCCTCTCCAAGGACCATCCCTCCTTGCAACATGCCCA
>NW_006400132.1:532057-534530 GCF_000299155.1 Elephantulus edwardii
GGGGGAAGGGTGGACAGGTAGGAAAATGTACAACTATGAATATATGGGGGGAAATTAAATGGAAAGAATATGCTGTAAAAATATAAATATGTTGCATAAAAAATCATTAATAAAAATAAACACTTAAAAATAATTTAAAAAAGAGTGTTAATTGTGGAGCTGAGCAAACTGTATCTGCTAACAACCTCAATCTCTTCTACATCTACTATGGTGCTGCCAATTGGTCCAATGGTGAGAATCTTTGTCTTTTTGATGTTGAGCTTCAATCCATATTGAAGACTATGGCCCTTGACCTTCTGCAGCAAGTGCTTTAAGTCTTCTTCCGTTTCAGCAAGCAAGGTTGTGTCATCTGTGTATTGTAGATTGTTAATGAGTCTTCCTTCAATCTTGATGCCACACTCCTCCTCATAAAGCCCTGCTTTCCAAATGATCTGTTCTGCATACAGATTGAAAAGATTCTGGGACAGGATGCATCCCTGATCCACTACTTTTCTAATTTTTAATCATCCAGTGTCTCCTTGCTCTGTTGAGGACTGCTTCTTGTTCCAAATATAGATTTTGTATAACCATGATCAAGTGTTTGAGATTCTCCTTTTCCTCAAGGCTAGACACAATTTATTGTGATCCATGTAGTCAAATGCCTTTGCATAATCAATGAAACACACGGATAGACATTCTTCTGGTACCCTCTGTTTTCTGCCAAGATGCATCTAAAATTGGCAATAATACCCCTAGTTCCACAACCTCTTCTAAATCCATCCTGTATTTCTAGTAGTTTTCTGTCAGTGTACTGTTCAGGTCTTTCTGGATACTCTGCAGGAGGATTTTGCTAGTGTGTGATATTAGTGATACTGTTTGATAATTTTTACACTCTGTTGTGTCACCTTTTGTAATGGGAATAAATAGCAACCTTCTTTAGTTGCTTATTTCCTTTCCATTCAAAGCTGTAGTCAAAATACACAAGTTTCCTTATCATCTTACATTGTATGGAGCGTTTATTCCTCCCCCCACCCCCCACCCCCAACACGTTATAGCATTCAGAGGCCCTATTTTGAAGCAATGGCCTGGGGCTCTGCTCCTATTTGCACAAAGTCTGACCACTGAACTAAACAGTACATCACCAGTAACACCTAGACCTCAGAGCAGCCTCAGGCTCCAAGCCCGCCTACTTTTTTGCAGTCTCTTCTCATTCTATCATGGTGGTTTTTCATTCTGCTTTACCAGGTCAGTCATGAACTGAAAGTTCTTTTAAAAAATAACTGGCATCTTTAAATTTTTCTTTGTTGAAGTTTTGGTTTTACATAATTTGATATTTATTGTTAGATTTAATATTGTGTCTTCTCAATGTTTTCTTGTCTATTTTCTTTTAGAATATAATTATCTCTTTTTAATATCTATTTTAGAGGCTTTGTTCATATTAAAATATTTCCTTAACTACTGAAAGTAATGAAATATGAGAAAAAAATGAAGATAAGCAAAGAAAACATGATATCAAGTATGGTAGATATACAAGAATATAAAATAGTTTTTAAAGGATAGTGTTAAAGTGGTGGTAATGTAAACAATATCAATCAAATCCTATTTTAAACATCATTTATACATCTTAGATAATAAAAACCTTCTTATTCTGAATATTAAGAAAATGGAAAATATAGTATCGTTATAAAATGTCTTGGTCTGGTTCTTTATACTATTTTATATGTATCTTGACCACAGAATTTGTAAGATTAATATATTTGTTTTATTTATTCCTTAGAACTATGAAATTTATGAAAAAATTTTAAAGTAAATATTATATGGACATTTAAATGACATCATATCTCGAATTTTTTTCCTTCTGAGACTGTTAAATTTCAACTTTTTGCAATTTTATCATAACTTTCATAAAAAAGCATTTCTTATTATGAACCTCATTATGTTGAAACTGATACAAATTTAGCAATGAAATTGAAGATTTTTTTAAAATGCTAATCAGACTTACTAACACAGCACTTAATTATCCATGTTTTCATGTCACAGTGAAAGGAAATTGCTTAAGATTTTGCATATCAAAGTTGGAATCCTCTATAATAGGAGAGAAATAATGAAAAAAAATTCAACCACTTACTCTTTCAGATGAAAATTTCTAAAGCAATAATAGTGTTTTAAAATATATCAAGACTTTTAAAGTGAGATGCTTTTAAGATAGCAAAATTGTCCTGATGATACTAATTATACCACTGTTGTTGTTTTATACCATAGAGTTGGAACCAACCTATAGCTGACCCTTGGGAGGGTTTTCAGAGGCTGTTAATCACAGGGGAGATTGCCCATCCCTTTCCAGTGGAGCAGCTGGTTGCCTAGAATTGCATGCCTTCTGGATTACAGGGCAGCTTCTTTCTTACTAAATATACTGAAACAAACCACAAATGGCAAATGACCATTTGATAGAAAACTTTATGTCTACTTTGATTACTAAAGTTCCAGAAACATG
>NW_006400132.1:534713-538523 GCF_000299155.1 Elephantulus edwardii
CATCTGACAGTTCTCTGCTGACATATTGTTACAAACGTTTTTGGATAATTTGCAGCAGAATCTTGCTTGCATGTGATATTAATGATATTGTTCGATAATTTCCACACTCTGTTTGGTCACCTTTCTTTGGAATGGGAACAAATACCGATCTCTTCCAGTCAGTTCGCCAGCTGGCTGTCCTCCAGATTTCCTGGCTCAACTTAGTGAGCACATCCAGGGCAGCGTCTCTTTGTTGAAATAAATCAGTTGATATGCTGTCAACTTCTGGAGCCTTGTTTTTGCCAATTCCTTCAGAGCAACTTGTACTTCCTCCTTCATGACCATAGGCTCTTGCTCATATGTTATTTCATGAAATTCCTCTGTTTCAGCCAATTCCTTCTGATACAGTCACTCTCTGTACTCCTTCCATCTTCTTTTGATACTTCCTGGGTCATTCAGCACTCTACCCAAACTATCTTTAAGTATTGCCACCCATGGCTTGAATTTGTTTTTCAACTCCTTCAGATTAAGAAACTCTGAGCGAGTCTGGCCCTTTTGATTTTCTGACTCCAGCTCTCTACACAATTCATTACAGTATCTTGCTTTGTCGTTCCGATCTGCCTTTTGAAATTTTCTATTCAGCTCTTTGATTTCTTGATTTCTTCCTTTAGCTTTGGCTTCTCAGCACTCTAATACTCTAGTACAGAGTCTCATCTGACATCCATCTTGGTCTTTTATTCTTCTTTAGCCTTTGTAATGATCTTTTGCATTCTTCATGGATGATTTTCTTGATATCCTCCCAGAGCTCATTTGGTCTACACTCATTGGTCCTCAGGACCTCTAACCTGTTCCTGAGATGGTTTTGAAATTAGAATGGGACAGACTTAAGGTCAAATCTTGGTTCCCGTGGACTTGACTTAATTTTCCTGAACTTTAGCTTGAATTTGCCTAGTTGGTCGTCTGTCCACAATCAGCACCCAACTTGGTTTTCACTGCTGATATTGAGCTTCTCCAGTAAATCTTTCCACAAATGTAATCTATTTGATTCCTATGCATACCATCAGGTGAAATCCATGTGTATAGCCTGCATTTATGTTTCTTATAAATATATATATAATTTGTGATAATAATCTGTTATATAGGCATCACTCTTTTTCACCAATTGTTCTCAATATTATATTTTGGTTTTAGAACTTATTACATTTTTTAAACTTCTCCCTCCCCCCAAAGAACTTGTGTTTATATTAATTCTATCTATGCATATTGTCTGATTTCAAAGAGCAGACCAGTATATTTCAGCTCATTATAGTCTCGGGCATCAATTTTTATCACATACAATTAAAATCTAGCCAGATATCTTTAAAAATGCCTAGAGGAGTGCATGACAGAAAACTGCCAAAAATTCAAACTCAGTTCAGAAAATGTGGAATTAAGGATGTCTTTATTGACTTCAGAAAAAGATTGTCTGAAAGCAGAAAACATAAAAAGTTATTTACTTGTCTTCTATGACTATGCAGAAACTCATGTTGTTGTTGTGTATCATAGAGCGTAGTTTACCTTCCTGCAGGTTTTCAGAAACAGTTAAAAACACAGAAGACGAATACTCATCCTTTCTCCACAATCAGCTGGTGAATATGAATGATATGACTTCTTGATTGCAGCACAGCTTTTTACCACTACACAGTAGGTTTTAATTCCGTGGTGTGAATTATAGCAATTTATGGATAAAATTGTGAATAGTAATAATACCAGACCAATTAATTGTGTTCAGTGGAATTAGGGTGAACTTTTTGGTAAGGAATTGCACTTTCATTCAAAGGCAGACAGTTGAGATTCCCTAGCTGCTCCAAGTAATACAGAAAATTACTCCTCCTGTGTGATTTACAAACTCTGAAATTACATTGGAGGGTCAATTATAAATTGATTCCTACTTGTGGCCAATGAATTTTGTTTTGTGGAGTAATCGTGCACATTCAGGACTCATATATAAATCAAGGACAGTAGTTCTAATAGAATGAGGGTTTATTTACTCACTAACTCACACACTTACTTTTATTTCTGTTGATTCGGAATTGACTCGTGGCTATTCTCCCAGCGGGTATTCAGAGACTGAAGCACTGAAGATTACCCTTCTTTTTCTCTGTGAACCACTGGTGAATTAGAAAAGCTAGAGAGATACTCTTGTGAGTTAACTGTGTCATTTTCTTCCTCTAGAACTGAAACTCTCTAAGAATACACTATGTAGTTTAAAATGAAAAATGTGTGCATGAGGGTGGTTGCTTTCACCAAAACGGTTTAATCTGTAATTTAGACAAATTATCTGTTAAGTTAGACTGTATGAAGAAAAAAGTGACATCAAGGTTGGCAGAAGGTCAAGGGATGTAGTCTTCAATATGAATTTAAGCACAGCAACAAGAAAACTAAAATCCTCATCACTGGGCCAGTTAGCATTACTCTGGTACCTGGAGAAGAGATGAAGACTTAACAGTTTCCACAATCAACACTTGAGGCACCAGCAGTTGGTAAATCAATAGACAAATTGTACTGGGAAAGTTTGCTGTCAGGGATCTCTCTTGAGTGTTAAAAATTAGTGATATCGGTCTAGACACTAATGTGTGCCTGATCTAGGCCATGGTCACTTTAATTACATGCTACACATCAGAGAGCTGGACAATGACTAAGGTTGAATTATTGAAGCCTTTGAGTTCTGGTACTAGAGAAGAGCACTGAAGATGCATGCTATAGATTGCCAATATAATGAATAGGTCAGTCTTGAAAAGAGTGAAATCAAGTTGTTCCTTGGAGGCAAGGATTTTCAAGCTCCATTTCACATACTTTGTGCATGTCCTTGGAAAGACCAGTCCTTGGCGGAACCAGTCCTTGAAGAAGAATATTATGCTTGGAAGTGTAGTGGGACAGTACAGGAGAAGGATACCCTTGATGAGATGAATTGACACAGTGACTGGTTTTAACTAGGGAGGTGTGTTGGAGGCAGTGAAATTGGCTCAGGATATGGTGTTTTCAAGGCTGTGAACATTTAGAAGTACATCTATGAAAATAAATAGTAATGCATCTTTTAAGCTATGATTAACTAGAGTTTTGCCTTGTTAGACTATGATTTTCCCCCATTATAACTGTTAATATATATATATTTTTTTAATTCATCACAGGTTAAATTGAGACTGTATAAAGCATCTATGAGTGAAACTTAGGGTGGGAAATTTTTACTGTTTTGGATTTGTTTGATGGACCTCCAGTAGCATGCTACATAGTTATTGTGTTGTTAACTGAAAAAAAAAAAAACCAGTTTGAATCCATCAGCTACTTTGGGAAGTAAAGGAGTGCAGTCTCCTCCTATAAAGATTTATAGCCTTAGAGGCCCAAGAGAGTCTGTATAAATCAAAGACAACGCAATCACAAGGGGAATGAGTGTATTTGTTTAGAATTAAAATCTTATGAGTCTCTACCAAATTTAGAGGTTACAAATAAAAAAATAGTTAAAAAGAATGGATTTAAAGATTACATATTTTGAAAAAATGTTGGAAAAATAGTTATTAATAAAGCTAATTAAACAGGATGAATTACAAATACTGAAAAAAATTTACAATAAAAGACTATATAAAGGAATATTTAACACAAAATATAAATATGTATAAATAAAAGTTAAAATGTATCAGTTAAGATATTAGTTTTAAATTGTATAACACAAAATATACATAATTTAAAAGAACTAAAATGCATTTAGCTTTTCTAATATTTACAAATAGTTTTAAAAATTCCAGTTGCCAAGTATGACAAGAGATGTAATCTAAAAAAATATTTTATTTGAAA
>NW_006400132.1:538623-543521 GCF_000299155.1 Elephantulus edwardii
TGTGTGTGTGTCTGTGTGTATTTGTTCTTTCATGCCCACAAAGAGATTGCAGGAGCAGGAGCAGATGCATATGACTGTCTATGTATAAACTTCTCAAGGTTTCTGTCACTTTTCTCTAATAGTACTTTAATTCTGTTCCTACAGTTTGCTTAAGTACAAATTCCAAAACTTGCTATTATGAAAATGTCTAATAAACTATTCTTTAATATGATGTCTGATAAATTTATTATAAACCAGAGTCAAGTATAAAGATCTATTGCTTTTATCATATATAGATACATAAAATTCATCTACTCTCTCTAGTTCCTAGGCTGCTCCCCCATCCAAGTCCCCACAATTTTCTTTTTTTTACAGATGAGAGTTTCCTAACCGGATTCCAAACTTCCTTTGATGCTTTCTACATGTAGAGAAATAATTTGCCATTGCGATTGTGTTCTTGTAAAGATCATGTTAACATCTTCAGTCAACTTTCATTGTTCCTTAAAACTAGGGGAAAAGTTTATAATGTCAGACTCTGATTTGCCCATGCCAACTGTTTCAAACTCATGCAGTGTTTAACTCCCAACTCCCTTTTCTGTGAGTGGGCTATATTCCTTCTCACTATAATGATAATTTATATTCTAAAAAAATATTTCTTATGTTCTTTGCCCTGCTTTTCACCCAAAGAATCATTTTCCCCTGGAAAATGTCTTAGAAAGTACCTTTATACAGACTTTGAATGTACCATGGACTGCTAAGAAAATAAACTAGTATGCCCGGGAAAAACTAAACTGCTCCTTAGAGGCAAGATTTTGAAGCACCATCTCACATACTTTGGGAATGTTTCTAGGAAGGTCCAGTCCTTGGAGAAGGATATCATATTTGAAATGGTGGTGACACATTGCAAGAGAGGAAGATCCTGGATGAGATGGTTTGACTCAGGAACTGAGGTAATGGGGGTGCATCAGAGACACTGAAATTGGTTCAAGATTGGACAAGGTTTAGAGCTATTGCAAATAAAATCACTATGAGTCTCAAGTGACCTAATGGCACATAACAACAACAACAACAACAACAACAACAACAACAAAAAAACTCTCCTTCTTGACATTTATCACATTTTTAATTATACTAATTATATGGAATTTGTTTTTTAAAAAATAAACTCTTCTTTGAATTCCCTAAAAGATTATATATTTCTAAGAGTGGTCCTCCTTGTCATAGGGTGTGAACCAACTCATTGACCATCCAGAGGGGATTGTCAGGAGGCTTTAAATCTAGGGAGGAGATAACTCATTTTTATTCCTCAGAGGCATTTGTGGATTCAAACAGACAGAATGCATTGGGTTAGCATCACTACTATCTATGAACTACACCATCAAAGCTCACTCCCTTAAGAATGGTAGGTTTGCTCCAGTGCTAAAGGTTTCTCATTCAAAATGGCTTCCCCATGCATTAATTTACTTTGTCATGTGGTTAGCCAGAATATGTGAATAAGGAGTGTTAAACTATCTACAAGGAGATTGACCAGTCTCACCAATCCATAATGAGATTGAGATTGGCTAGTCTCAACATTAAATTTAGCAGACATAGCAGTAGAATTAGAGAAACTTCACTGCCAGCAGAGAAGCAAGAGAATGTGCTGTATCCTTCTGAGCCAGAGATTGAGCCAATATTAGTGTAACTAAGAACTTTTTAGCACTGCTCTAAAACCATGAGACTTAAGGTTGAAGTACCTACAAGCATATTTCAGAAGCTGTCCTGACTGAATTCTGCTAATAACATTAATTGTAGCTTTTGGTTTCCCTAATATGGCTTCCCTAATATGGCTTTGTGTGATCTGTGAGCAATTGTATCAGATATTGAACCCAATAAAGCAGCAAGATTTAGCAAAATCTGGTAACTATCAGATAATATTATTAATATCACATGAAAGAAAATACTGCTGAAGATCATTCAAAACAACAAGAACCGTACATAGATAGGTAACTTACAGAAGTTCAAGAATGAATTAGAAGAGGCCATGTCACCAGAAATATCATTGCTGATGTCAGATGAGTCCTGGCTGAAAGTAAAGTGTACCAGAAGAATGTCTATTTATGTTTTATTGACAATGCAAAAGTATTTGACTGTGAGGATCATAGCAAGTTCTGGCTAACATCGAGAAGAATGAGTATTGCAAAGTACTTAATTGTGCTCATGTGAAACCTATACCTAGACCAAGAGACTGTTGTGCAAATAGAGCCAGGTAATACTACATGGTTTAAAATTAATAAGGAAGTCTGTGTGTCAAGGTTGTGTTCTCTTTCTGTACCTATTTAATCTGTACACTGAACAAATTATTCAAGAAGCTGGTCTCTATGAATAGGAATGTGGCATCAGGATTACCAATAAATTGTATTATGCATATTATACAACTTTGTTTGCTAAAAGTGAGGAAGATATGAATTACTTGTTGCAAAAGATCAAAGAGTATAACCCTCAATATAGTTTGCATCTCAATGTCAAGAAAACAAAGATTTTTGACACTGGACCATGATATTGTTGTTGTACACTGTAGAGTCAGAACTGATCTATAGCTGAACCTCAAGCGGGTTTTCAGAGACAGTTAATCACATAGGAGGAGACTGCCTATCTTTCTCTCACAGAACAACTGGTGGCCTTGAGCCATGTGGTTTCAGGACTGCAGTTCAGCTTCTTGCCACTCAGCGACCAGATCTCCAATAGATGGAGAAAAGATTGAAACTGTTAACAATTTCATCTTACTTGGATCCACAATTAACATCCTTGGTACCAGTAATTAGGAAATCAGGAGATGTATTGCACTGAGAAAGTGTGCATTTTGGGAACTCTCCATATTATTGAAGAGTAATGATGTCAGTTTGATGACTAAGGTGTGTCTGATTCAGGCCATAATCTTTCTGATCACTTGCTATACATTAGAGAAGAAGATGACAGAAGAAGAATTGATGCCTTTGAGCTGTAGTCCTGAAGAAGAATATTGAACATCCCATGGACTGCCAAATAACAAACAAATATGTCTTGGTGAGAGTGTGGCCAAAGTGTTCTTTGTAGGCAAAGATAATGAAGCTTTTCCTTATATTCTTTGGGCATGTTGCAAGGAGAGAATATTCCTTCATGAAGGACTTGATGTTCAAGAATGCAGAGGGTTGGCGAAGGAAAGGAAGACCCTCATCCAGGTAGATTGACATGGTGACTGCTGCAATGGGCTCTAGTGTGACAAGAAGTGTTAAAATAACACAGAATAGAAGAGGATTAAGATCTGTTCCTCATAGGGTCACTATGGTAGTACTTGACTTGATGACACCTAACATCAACAACAAAAAAAGCACTAAGAGTGGTGTTGGATAAGTAGAAAAAGGTGCAGGAGTGTGGGCATTGTGTCTGATCTCACGGGAACTAGTTTTGTGTTGTTGCTGTTGACAGGAACAGTTCATCTTTATAAAATTGGTAAAGGTCTGTTATGGCAGCCCCTACACAGCCCTTGCTGCTTTTACGCTGGCCTTTTGTTTTCACTGATAAAATCTCATTTCCTAGTGATATTTAGTTTAAAAGAGCCATTTTAGATATGTTTAGATGGACTTTTAATTCTTCATTGTGGATGTGAACTGTTGAGTTGTATAAATCTATAGCTGACCATCCACTGAGTTTTCAGAGGCATTCATGGAAGCATGTTGCTTGTCTTTTTCCAATGAATTAACTAGTGGATTTGAGCCACATACCTTTGAGTTGAAAGTACTACCTCTTATCAGTAAGTCCCCAGAGCTCACTCAATTCTCCATTATTCTAGCATAATTTATTGACTTCAGTGTTGTCTGTGATTATTGCAACAGTGATGTATAAATAAATAACGTTATCACCCAAGAAATAGTCAATAAACGATCAAAGCCAAACCCATTGCTGACAAGTCAAGATACTCTTGACGAAGAACTGTATAAATTCACACATAGATGGGAGCTAAAGGAATATGCCTACATATCTACAGCGATCTCTACCTAGTTTACAGAAAGCTGTGCTACTAATCCAAGGACTGAGGCTCTAGTAGCTTTTCTGCAGAAATGTCCAGGGTTACTCTGAAACTATCAATACACAGACCCTAAAAATAGAATTATAACACTTTACTTTTGATCATGTGTTTTGAAAGACAATTTGTCCTATAAAATTCTGAGATATCACCACTTGATAGAGAAGTATTGGACTAGTTATGAAACTATATATGTATATTTATCTTTGGAAGCTCTTGAATAAATTACAAAACTGACATATAAATATATTTGTCTGAACTCCTCTAAGATGATGGAATTAATAGACTTATTTCATGCTGTACTCTAAACCTACTGCCCTTCAGTTGATTACAACTCATAGCAACATGAAGCTGTACATATTTTTTCTAGAGGAAACTTTTCATTTTCGTCCTTTACGATACCAACAAATTCCAAAAGTTAAACTTTTGGTTAGCACAACGTAGTAGTTATTTCACCAGAGTTCTCTGTTTTACACTTTGTGATTTCTCTTACTTGTTGTTGTTGTTGTTAGGTGCCGTCAAGGAGAGTATAATGCATCTGAACTCTGTCCTATTCTGCGCCATCCTCACACTGGCTGACACACTCACTGGAACAGTCACCATGTCAATCCACCTAGCTGAGAGTTGTCCCCTTCTTCACTGACCTTCTCCCTTCTCAGTATCATCTCCCTCTCCGCGGAAGAGCCCCAGCCCCTCCTAGTAACATGCCAAAAGTTTGTGAGGCAAATTCTCCTCATCCCGTCCTCCAGCAAACACTTTGACTGCACCCTCTTCAATATATATACTTTTTTTTTTCCTATAATTATATTTTATTAATTTTCATAAACATTTACAGAGATTTTGGGCTTCCACTCATTCATTGTTGCACTATTCT
>NW_006400132.1:543621-546494 GCF_000299155.1 Elephantulus edwardii
TCATAAGGAAAAGGGGACGGCGTATTCTCTTAGCTACTTCCTGCTGAAAAGGGACGCTGTGGGTTTCAGGGTGAAGATCTTCTCTATATCCTGTTCATTCTTTTGACTGTCCATGGGATGTTCAGTGCGCTTCTCCAACACTAAAGCTCAAAGGTGTCATTTTTTTCCATCCTTACTCACTGTCCAGCTCTCAGAAGCATGTCAAGTAATTGGAAAAATCACGGCCTGTATCATACACATTTTGGTCCTCAAACTGACACTGTCACTCCTCAGTAATTCGGAGAGGTCCCGAAGAGAAGATTTTATCGGTGCAATGTGTCTCTTTATTTCCTGACTGCTCATACCAAGGGTGTTAATTGTGAATCCAAACAAGATGAAGCTATTGACAGTTTCAATCTCCTCTCCATCCATCATGACACTGCCTATTGGTCCAGTAGAAAGAATCTTTGTTTTCTTGATATGGAGATGCAATCCATACTGAAGACTACATTCCTTGATCTTCTGAAACAAGTGCTTCAAGTCCTCCTCATTTTTTTCTGTCATCCGTGTAACACAGATTATTGATGAGTCCCTCCAATCCTGATGCCACACTCCTCTTCAATAGGGTACAGTTTTGTGGGTAATTTTCTCAGCATACAGATTGAAGAAGTATGGAGAGATAATACAATCCTCTGGCACATTCTCTTCTCAATTTTAAACCATGAAGTGTTCACCTTTTCTGCTCACACAACAGCCCCCTGGTTCTTCATTAGCACAATTAAATGCTCTGAGATTCTTACTCTTCTCAATGTCAGTCACAGCTTGTTATGATCCATACCATCAATGCCTTTGTATAATCAATAAAGCACAAATACATATTCTTCAATTAGCTGGAGATAGGATGAAAGAACATTACTATCTATAGATCAAACTGTGTGCAAGTTCTATTCATTTCCCTTCCCCCTTTTATACTTTCTTTAACTTGGATTTACATTTCAGACTAGGAAGTGTCCCAAATTTTGTTATTTTAATAGTATCACATAGAAACTTGGAAAAGAGTACATTAAAAAAGCACAGAGTTATTTATGAGTTGTTGAAAATAAAACCAATAAAATTAGCTTGGTATTCATTTTTTACAGTTTGCTTTCCAGACGTAAGAATTCTTAGGAAGTCTGTAACTTCACTATGATCACTGATTCTATGTGTAAATCTCAGTCACAAATACCACAACATGAGTTTCTTTACTTGAGCAGAAGCTGCTTAAAGACAAATTACTCTGATGCCAGATGGAATGCATCTGGGCAGTAGTGTGGAGCTGACATTTCATTCTGATGCGGAAGCTCTGCGAGCTTCACTCTTTGACCTTCTGGATGACATCTTCTGCCTGATAGTCATTATTTTCTACCTCCAGCTCAGAAGGATTCCTTAGCAGAGAAGTCATTAACACTCCACAGGCAGTGTATACGTCCAGATATGTTTCCATTTTCAGAAATTGGAGGGGAGGAGATGAAAGGAACAGAGGGTTGCAGACTTGCCTTTATTAATGACAGCATGTTCTCCTTGCTGACTTGAAAGCCGATTGCTGTTGATTTCCCTGTGATCTTTCAGCTCCCTAGAAGGTAGCTATAAATCGGTGTTGTTGTGATATTATTCTATGTGCATCACATGATATTTCTCTCTTAAAATTCTGAAAAGTACCTTGAAAAAAAGAATGAAATTCAGTTAAATAAGGCATGCAGGGGTAAAGCAGTTTGGTAAAAATATAATGAAAATGGATTATCTCTATACATGGGAGTCATATTGTCATATTTAAATAAAAGTAAACGACATCTATAGGAAAACAAAAAAGTCTTCAAAAGGTGACAATAAACTAAGCTAAATGGAACATGTTTGAACTTCATAATTTGCAGCGAAATAGTAAAATATAATCAATCCATTTCCAAGACTACTCTAATAACTTCAAAAAAATCCTATATTTCTAAAAGCATAGTAAATTTTATATGTTTTAATTAGAAATTTAAACGTTGTTTCACCAAGTATTTCATTTAATTAAAATAGATAAATAAATGGGAAAAGATTATTTTAAATAGAAAATAATAGGGTTATTGATTTTTGTTGTTGTTAGAATGAAGCTGAGTTTTATTTGAATTTTGTTGTTGAGAATGTCTACAGCAAATTCTACACAATGTCAACCATTTTACCATGTACAATTCAGTGACACTGAGTACATTCTTCTTCAATGGAGTACATCTATTTTTACTCTTTTCCTGAGTTGCTTTTCCTCCATTAACATGAAATCACTGTCCTGTCAAGTTCTTATCTAATATTTTGACTTGTCATTGTTACCTTGATTCATTTTTATAGTTCTTTAAAAAACATGATGCTCAGAGCAAACTTACAAGTAGAATGGTCTGGAAAGCATGAGTAATGTTCAAATTATCTCACTATACAGATTGACATACAAAAACTGAAGTGATATCAGGGAATGAAAAGAGGAGAGCTCACCCAACATTTCTCAAGTTTAAAAGAACTGAAAAACAAATACAAGTCTCAAGTTGCAATACCGAGAGATGTTATGGAGAAAGTCTTGAATGATCCAGGAAGCAGCAAAAAAGATGAC
Organism: Elephantulus edwardii; assembly: GCF_000299155.1. Lineage (NCBI taxonomy): Eukaryota > Metazoa > Chordata > Mammalia > Macroscelidea > Macroscelididae > Elephantulus > Elephantulus edwardii. The sequence continues at coordinate 546,221 of NW_006400132.1, forward strand.
AGGACAACTCTATGATTAATCCCTTCTCCTCTTGCACATCCTCATCCCTCTGCTTCCACCCCGACTTAGATCCTTATACTCATTCTACAAAATGGTTTTATACAATATTTATCCTTGTGGGACTGAATTAGTTCATGCAGCTTAATGCTGTCTAGTTTCTCGCAAGTTAGGTAATAATTTATAAAATCATTGCTCCTGCATGCTATGTAGTATTCTATTGTGTGAATGTACCATAATTTCTCAATCCATTCTTTTGTGGTTGGACATCTGAGCT
>NW_006400132.1:546594-553128 GCF_000299155.1 Elephantulus edwardii
TTGTGAAGAGGTCTTTGACAGTTGTTGTTTTTGTTGTTATGTGCCATCGAGTCACCTGCAACTCATACTGACCGTACAACAGCCCTAGACACTGCTCTATCCCATGCCAGTCTTACTGTCTCCAACACACCCATCACTATTACCTCAATGAGTGAATCAATCTACCTCATCAAGGGTCTTCCTCTCCTGCCCTCTTCCTCCTCCCTCCCAAATATGATGTCTCTCTCCAATGACTGATCCCACCTTGAAACATGTCCAAATTATGTGAGATGAAGCTTCAGAATCCTTGCCTCATAGGAGTAGCCTTATGATGTCTTTCTCCAATGACTGATCCCACCTTGAAACATGTCCAAATTATGTGAGATGAAGATTCAGAATCCTTGCCTCATAGGAGTAGCCTGGCTTCACTCTCTCCAGGACAAACTTGTTTGTTCTCCTACTAGACCATGGTATCTTCAATACTCTTCTCCAGCACAACAGATTAAAGGCATCAATTTTTCTTCTATAATCCCTAGTCATTATCCAGCTTTCTGATGCATAACAAGTAATTGCAAAGATCATGACCTGTATCAGGAGAACCTTAGTTTCCATACTGACATATTGCTCATCAGTACTTAAGAGATGTCTCTGACAGCAGACTTTCCCAGTGCAATTCTTCTTTTAATTTCCTGGCTGCTGATACCAAGAGTGTTGATTGTAGATCCAAGCAAACTGAAGCTGTTAACAACTTCAATCTCTTCACTCTCTATCATGATGCTACTAATTGGCCCAGTGGTGAGAATACTAATTGGCCCAGTGGTGAGAATCTTTGTTTTCTTGATGTTAATCTTTAATCCATATTAAACACTGTAGTCCTTGGTCCTCTGCAGCAAGCAAGGTCCTCCTCAGTTTCAGCAAGCAAGGTTGTGTCATCTGCATAACACAGATTGTTGATGAGTCTATCTCCAATCCTCATGCTTCAGTTTTCCTCACAGATCCCTGTCTCGTTGCCTTGTGGATAATCTGTTTCATGTATAGATTGAAAATATATGAAGATAGGAAAAATCCTTGGCACACACTCTTCTCAATTTGGAACCATAAAGTGTTTCCGTGCTCTGTTCTGACAACTGCCTCCTGATCCAAGTGTAGGTTTCGCATAAGCATAATCAAGTGTTCGGGGATTCCCATTTTCTCAGAGTCAGCCACAGTTTATTGTGATCTACACAGTCAAATGCCTTTGCATAGTCAATAAAACGCAGATAGACATTCCTACGGTACTATCAGCTTTCAGCCAAGATCCATCTGACATTAGCTATAATATCCCTAAGCCTCTTCTAAACCCAGCCTGCACTTCAGGTAGTTCTCTGTTGATGTGCTGTTCCAGTCATTTTTGGATAATCTTCAACAGAATCTTGACTGCATGTAATATCAATAATACTGTTAGAGAATTTCTGCACTCTATTGGGTCACCCTTTTTGGAATGGGAACAAATATAGATCTCTTCCAGTTACTTGGCCGGGTGGTTATCCTCCAGATTTCTTGCACAACTTAGTGAGTACATCAAGGGCAGCATCTGTTTGTTGAAATATGTCAATTGGTATGCCAACAATTCCTGGGGCCTTGTTTTCTGTCAGTTCTTTCAGAGGAGATTGAACTTCCTCCTTCATCATTATAGGTTCTTGCTTGTATGTTGTTACATGAAATTCTTCTGTGTCCACCAATTCCTTTTGGTACAATGACTCTGCCTACTCTTTCCATCTTCTTTTAATGCTTCCTAGATTATTCAATATTCTGCCCAAAGCATCCTTAATATTGAAAGTCAAGTTTTGAATTTGTTCTTCAGTTCCTTCAGCTTAAGAATTACTGAGTCAAAAAAAAAAAAGAATTACTGAGTGAGTTTGACCCTTTTGATTTTCTACCTCCATCTCCCTGCCCATTTCATTGTAATACTTTACTTTGTCTTCCCCTGTTGTCCTTTGGAATCTTCTGTCCAACTCCTTAATATTTTTGTTTTTTCCCTTTGAATTGGCTTTTCGGTCCTTGAGTACAATATTCAGAGTTTCTTCTGACATCCGTCTCAGTCATTTCTTCCTCCTCTGTCTTTGTAATGACCCTTTGTATTTCTTCCTGGATGATATTCTTGATATTCTCCCATAGCTCATCCAGTCTTTCCTCATTAATGTTAAGGCCTCAAACCTGTTCCTGAGATGGTTTTTAAATTCAGGTGGGATAGTTTTGGTTCCTGTGGACTTGATTTAATTTTCCTCAGCTTCAGCTTAAACTTGCATATGAATAGTTGGTGGTCTGTTCCACATTCAGCATCTGGCCTAGTTTCCACAGCTGATATTGAGCTTCTTCAGTGATTCTTTCCCCGATGTAATCGATCTGATTTTTACATATGCCATCAGGTGAAATCTATGTCTTTAGCCCGTGTTTATGTTTCTTATAAAATTTATTTACAATGAATAAGTTGTTGGCTGTGTAAAATTTTATCATTCTATCTCCAGCTCCATTTCTGTCACCAAGTCCATGTTTTCCAACTACTGATACTTCTTTCCTGTTCCCAACTTTTACATTCCATTCATCCATTATTATTAATGCATCTTGACTGCATGTTAGGTCGATCCCTGACTGCAAAAGTTAGTAGAAGTCTTCTATTTCTTCCTCTTTGGTTCTGGTTGTTGGTGTATATAGTTGAATGATGGTGGTATTCACTGGCCTTTCTATATGTATATGGATATTATCCTGTCACTCACAACATTGTATTCTGAAACAGATGAAGAAATGACTTTTTTAACTATGAAAGCAACACCATTTCTTCTCATCTTTTTGTATTCAGCATAGTAGATCATATGATCCTCTGAATCAAAATGTCCCATGCCAGTTAATCTCATTTCACCAATACCTAGTATGTCAATAGTTATGTGTTCCATAGTTAAGCATGTCTTTTTATCTCTTGACTGCTACCATAATGATATTGATTATGGAGCCAAGGAAAATGTGATTTTATTTATTTCTTAAAGTTTTCAGTCTAAGAATAGACTTCATGCATTAGACTGTAATGATCAAAGAACATATCACTTATAGAATGGTATCAAAATCACCATCCGTAAAGAACGGTCATTAGGAACAGTGAGGAAAGACTCCCTAAATGGATGTCAGAAAAGACTCTATTGGAACATAGGAAATTAAAAGAAGAGGAAGAAATGCTGAGATTGGAGGGCAGAACACAGCTCAAGAAGACAAAATAAAGTGTTCTAATGAAATATGTAAGAAGCAGAAGTTAGAAAAATAGAAAGGAACACAAAGTATTTCTCAAGCTAATTGAACTGCAGAGCAAAATCAAGCTTCAACTTGTAATACTAGGGGATATTACAGGTAACATTTTCAATGATACAGGGAACATCAAAAGAAGATGGTAGGAACACACAGAGTATACACCTTTTTATGCAGATATATACTGTACCAAAGATAATTAGTTCACAATGAGCCATTTCAGGAAGGAGTATATGATCAAGAATCAATATAACTGAAGGAAGCATTTCAAGCTGCATTGACAGCATTGGCAGAATGTAATACTTTAGGAACTGATGGAGTTCTAATTGATGTGCTTCCAGAAATAGAGCACTAGAATGAAAAAAAGTCAAAATAGAGGGAAGATATGCTGGTCCAAGAAAGATGAGAAGAAATGAGCCAAAGGGTACCTTGAGAAGACTAAGTAAGGTTCATAATGAAATGTGCAAAACCTGGAGTTAGAAAACCAAAATAGAAGTACATGTTCAGCATTTCTAAAACAGAAATAATTTAAGGACAAAATCAAGCATCATGCTGTAAAACTAAAGAGGACCATGGACAAAAATCTTAAATAATTTGGGAAGCATCAAATAACACGGGAAGGGACACAGAGTTGCTGTACAAAATAACACTGAACTATATCAAGAATCAATTTAATGAAAGAATAAGTTAAAGTTGTACAGAATGTATTTGGGAAAAGAAATAAGGCTCCAGGAATTGATTGAATACTAATTTAGATAGTTCAAAAATCAAATGAGATGCCTGAACATTCTCATTAGCCTATGATATGAAATTTGAAAGGCAGCTACCTGGCCAACCTATTAACTATTAGTAACATGCAATTATATAATACCTTAAACTTAAAAAAAATTCACTTGATTTATTTCTCATTTATAGGCTGAATCTTGTATGTTGCTATTTCTGTGCCATTGGGTGGGAACTGACTCATAGCTGACTCTTCAGAGTATTTTCAGAGGCTTTAAATGGCATTGGATAGATTGTCCACCTTGCTTCAGCAGAGCTGATGGTGCATTCAAATCAACTTGCTTTAGGGGTGGTAGCACAACTTTGTACCAACAGGTTAGAAGAGCTCCCTGAATCATACATGCAGTATGTAAAATATGATACTGTGTACAAACAGATGTGGTATTCAGAAAATCAAATGTGTTGTATTGAGTAGAAACTTCTGCTAAAATCTCTTTAAAATATTAAAAGGTAAAAGATTTCACCTTGAATTGTAAGGTGTGTCTGATCCAGTTCAAGGTATTTTCATTTGCTTCATATGCATATCAAAGCAGAATAATGAATATGGAAAATCAAAGACTTGACACTTCGGAATTACAGTGTTGGCAAATAATATTGTTTATATTATGGACAGCCAGAAAAAAAACAAATTAATTCTTCTTGGAAGAAATACAGTCAAAATCCTCCTTGGAAGTGAGAATAGTGTAACTTGGTCTCACTGACCTTGGGCAAGTTATTAAAGAGGGTTCAGTCTCTGGAGAAGAAACATAAATTAGAAGGTCAAATTGAGAAGGATACTTGATGAAATGAATCAGCACAGTGGCTGTAATAATTGACTCAAACTCAACAATGATTCTTATGATGGTACAGAACAAGAAAATATTTAATTTTATTGTACAAAAGCTTACTATAAGTTAAACCTGACTGGATAACATTTAACTACAACAGCAACAACCCGTGTGACTGTGTGTGTGTGTGTGTGTGTGTGTGTGTGTGTGTGTGTGTGTGTGTAAGATGAGGGAGAGAGAAGAGGGGAAACTGAGGGAGAAAGAGATAGAAAGATTGATTTGGTGCTTTCCAGGAGACTTTATAAAATCCTACAAGAGGTAGTATAGGGTTTTCTAATGGCTTAGTGGTAATGAGTTGAGCTGCCAGACTATAGGTACGTGAATGGAATCCAAGAGCTTCACCATCAAAAAAATAGGGGGAATCCTTCCCCGTCTCTAAAAAATTCACTAGAGGAACAACTATATGACATAGTAGAACTGTTCTATGTGTTTTTCTTTGCTATGGTCCCTACAGAAGCATATCATGAGATCTTTCTCTTGTGAAGAGTGAGCTTGAATAATTGGTTTTTTCGGGGTTTTTTTGTTGTTTTTTTTTTAGTTAATAGCTGAACACTTAAAACGTTCATGACCATTATTCCAAATAAGTGTATTTCCTGACAGTCCTCTGTCAATATTTGTCCCTCCACAAAATCCACTGACTGTCTTCTGTTGTTACTTTGTTTTACTCAATGTAATCTCATCATTTTGAAGATCATCTGTCTCTGCAGCTTCCCTAACCATTTGAAATGCTAGCATGCATGGACATTTACGATGCTCTTCCTATGATATAACTTTCATAATGAAGTTCTGAATCAGGAAGTTCCTCTTTGGAGGATTATTCATCATCTAACAGATCATTGCTCTCACAATCACAGATTTACCAGGTATAGTCATTATACTTCCTCCTGGAGCAATATCCACTCTCCTTTAAGGTTCAATTTCTGCTCTAGAGACTGGAGAGTTAGTATCCCTGACTCAAGGCAGGCCAATTAACCTCAAACTGCCTTTCAACAGCATGTTGAGACACTCTTCCCCAAGAGCATTCTCCTTATTTGCTCAGAGGTCAATAAGCTTTCTAGCTGCCCCTTAATATATTTTCATAAAGCGCAAGATAGGTGATATCAAATCATTAACTCAGGGTCACATATAAGTCAGTGCACTCCACTCCCTTTTAATTCAAGGTGAAACTATATTTTATGCGTCAGAAAAATGTTTACGCCTTAGGCACTTACCTTCATTCCCCAGTGAGTCCCAATTGGAAGGTCGGATCTTAGGTCATTGATCTTGCTAAAGAGGGTCAACTAAGAACTGTAATTAAAAAAAAAATACTAGAATGTATCTCATTTGTAAAAGAGGACAGCTGGGTCAATGATTTTTAATTTTTTTTTCTGCATTGACATGTTGTTCTTGAATATATATCTTAAATTTGCTAGTGTAGCAATCCTTGACCCTATTAATCAGATGATGCCAATTTCCAGATTCAAGTACTATTGCTGAGTTGGAGAAGGTCAAGCATTTCCATATAGCTCAGCTACTGAAGATTTTATAATTGGTTCCTTTTGACATGGTAAATGAAAGAAGATGATCATTTCTATTCTTCTCTACAAGTGATTTTAAGAATAAAACCAAATTTTCATAATTTTATTAAAGTTCTAATTAATGTCAAGAATGGAAAAAGATAGCTAATTAA
>NW_006400132.1:553228-554571 GCF_000299155.1 Elephantulus edwardii
TGCTTATTCTTAAAAAAAAAGACGAAAGGAATATAGAAAATCACTATATCAAAGATAGTCAGTACTGAAAAAATTCAGGAAGTGTCAATCCGTCTTACTGAGCATATTCCCGTTCTTTGTTGACCCTCAAGATGTTCTAACCCTCCTAACAACATGCCTAATATATGTGAGATGAAGTTTCACTATTTTTGCCTTCAAGGGGACCCTTAACTGCACCTTTTTCAAGACATATTTCTCCATTGGATAGAATCTGTTGTATTTTGGGTCTTGAGGAGGAAATTTTATACAAACTTTTTCAGTCCAAAATTGACCAAACATGCGATTAGGATGCATTATTAATAATAATTGACAAGAATACAGAAGTTAGAAACAACGAATGAGGAATAGAATTCTTAATGCACAGACTTGTTGACAGAAAAGAAGCGGGAGAGATAATGGTTGAATTTTGTACAATATTTGATTTATTCATAAATATTTATTTTCTAAGGAACACAAATGATAATAATAAACATGGACCTCACCTTATGCACTTCACAGACATCAGATTGACTACATCTGTGGAAAGAATTATTAGAGAAGTTTAATAATATCAGCAGTAAAAATTGGTGAGGTGCTGATTGTGTAACAGATCATCAATTATTCATGTGTAAGTTCAATTTGAAGTTGAAGTATTTTTTTGGTTGTTGTTATTATGTGTCATCAAATCAACTATGACTCATAGATCCTATGTAAGATAAATTGAAATATCTTTTTTCCTTCTTTTATTTATTCATTGTTGCTTATTTTCTCTCTCTCTTCCTCCCCCTAGTCCAGCCCATTATGCAATGCACCCCTTGTTCCAGATTACTCTCATACATATAGTGCATAAGCATAAATTCTTTTTGGACTGTTCTTCCTCTCATCTGTTCTTTTTTTTTTTTCTCTCATCTGTTCTAATGCAGTACATAATCTATCCACTCTTTCCCCATTCCTTCCACAAACCTCTATGTCTGTCCTTTTTTATAACAACAGTGTAATACACTATTTGTCTGTTTGTCACTGAGACACTTCACTTAGCATAATATACTCAAGGCTCCCCCAATGTTGTGTAATGCTTTACTATATCATTGTTTTTCAGTGTTGTGTAGTATTCCATTGTGTATGCACAACTATTTATTTTTAAATTGACTACTAGTTTATTTACAAAATTCAAATACATTGTTTTAAAAAACAAATTCTTTCTATTTCTCTCACACCCCCTACATCTAATTGTGCAACCCCATGATTAATCCCCCCATCCCCTGCACATCCTCATCCTTTTGCTTCCAACCTCTCCATCCCCTCTTGGATCCTTATACTCATTC
>NW_006400132.1:556921-559408 GCF_000299155.1 Elephantulus edwardii
TTAATTTTATACCAGTATTATAAAATTTGTTTTCTTTTTAAGATGTCATTGAGTGAATTCTGACCTGTATTAATCTTATGTACAAAAGAAAGAAATATTATTTATTCTATATCATCTTCCTATTTTTTACTCTGCTTGAGCTAACTGTTAGAGCCACTGTGTTCATTTATCTCATTGAGGATTTTCCTATTTTTTTCTCTGATCCTCTACTGAACATGCTGTCCTTCACTAGTTGCTCCTGATATTGCACGTCAAGTTCAGGAGATACTTCCCCTTCACGGGAGCTTGCTATTTGTACATCTTCCAGGACATACTTGTTAGTTCTTTATTCTGATAGCCCAAATAAAATGAGCATATTTTTCTAATATAACTCAAACATAGCACTTTCTTTTTGTTTCACTTCCTTATCTGCATTTTGCAAGTGTATTACTGATTGAGAAATATCTTGAAAAACAAATAGAAACAACTTATCTCTATGCTCTTTCTTATTTCATCAAATTCCCTCTAATTAATTAACAGGATAATCCATACATATAACCTCAAGCTGATGGCTGTTTTTTGAAACAACCTTATAGTAGACCTCCAGTGAATTTTCAAAAGGCTGTAACTTCATGAGAGGAGATTGTTCATTTTCTCCCACTGAGCTATTGGTGAACTCAAACCACCAGAAATTTTGGCATGCATAACTTTAAGTTTGTAATGAAATTCTCTAACTATTACACCACCAACAGTTACACCACTAACTCTAGCTCCAGTTCTAGCTCTAGCTCTACACCTATACAACACCTATACTATATCTACAACTATAATTATCTATCTATTGCTTTGCTTCACAGTCAAAACTCTTGGCACCAGCAGTCAGGAAATAAAAAAAAGTATTGCGATGGGAAAGTCTGCTGTTAGGGACCTCTCTAAAGTACGCAAGAGTGACGGTGTCTCTCTGGAGACTAAGGTGCCCCTGATACAGGCCATGGTTTTTGCAATCACTTGTTATGCATCAGAGTTGGACAATGACTAGGGAGGATGGAAGGAGAATTGACGCCTTTGAGTTGTGGTGCTGGAGAAGAGTATTGAATGTACCATGGACTGCCAAGAAAACAAACAGATTCATCCTAGAGAGGGTTAAACCAGGCTACTCCTTGGAGGCAAGGATTCTGGGGCTTTGTCTGACATACTTTGGACATGTTGCAAGAAGAGACAGGTCCTTGGAGAGGGACATCATGCTTGGTAGGGTGGAGGGACAGCGCAGGGGGGAAGACCCTCTATGAGGTGGATTGATTCAGTGACTGGGGTAATCGGGATGGGTGTGTCGGAGACAGTGCAATTGGCACAGGACAGAGTAGAGTTTAGGGATGTTTTACACAGGGGTGCTATGAGTCTCTAGCGACCCAACGGCACATAACAACAACAACATCAACATTCAATCTTCCAGGCTGTTGAGTTGGAACCAACTCATAAATGCTCTTCTAGCAGGTTTTGAGAGACTATTAATTGTGTAAATAAATGCACAAGCATGCTTAAAGGGTAAGAGCTCTGCTAACCTAATGGTAAGGAGCTGTGCAGCCAGCATAAAGGAACATGTTTTAAATACACCAGCCGCTCCATGGGAGAGAGGACAATCTATGTGATTTAACTGTCTCTGAAAACCTGCCAAAGAGTCAGTCAGCTAAGAGTCAGATCTGACTTGACTCTACACAACATATGTGTATACACATAAAGACACACATATATACATATGAATAAGAGGTCAGAAGATTTTATTTTTTTTAAGAAGTAATGTAAAGTCAATGTATATAAATACTATACAGGGAGCTGTTGTGCCCTACTGGTAAGGAATTATGTTGTCAATTCCAAAGTTCACAGTTCAAATAAACCAATTGCTTTGCAGGAGAAACATGGACAATTTTCTCTCATGCAAGTAACAACCTCTGAAAACCCTCTAGAAAGTTAGTTATGAGTTGGTTCTGACCCGATGGTACTCAGCATTAACACTATTATATTGCAAAACCTATATAGACAATACATGCATTAGTACATTGGCTGTTCATTTCTTTTCAAGTAGAAAAATTCTTTTTAACGTATTTTTGTCTTGTAAAGTCTGACTTTTACTTTCCCTTTAATTTCAGATGAAGGACACTTGAAGTCTCTGAGGACATAGAGGTAAAGAGATATTCTACCAACCCAAAGGCTCTTGGAATGAATCTACTGGAGTTTCTGTGTTATAAAGACAAGCAATCTCTCCTGCTTCAGGATCAGATATGAGTTAGTTTTGACCCAATAGTACATAATAACAGCAATGAAAACCGTACAGCATGTACATTGTCTATGAGTTATGCCACAGGAACAAGAAGTCAAAAATCCTCAAACTGATAAAGGGGGGGGGAAGACTGACGTTTTATTGTTTCTTGAATAAAAAAAATCAATGCCAGGAAAAGTTGTTGTTGTTATGTGCCGTCGAGTCGTTTCCGACTCATAGCGACCCTATGC
>NW_006400132.1:560330-561507 GCF_000299155.1 Elephantulus edwardii
TCTGCATACATGTTGAAAAGGTATGGAGACAGGATGCACCCCTGGCGGCATCACTGGGCAAGGTCACCTCGGATAACAGCAAAGGAGTAGTCTTCCAGGTCAGACACAGGGAAACTCGGCCAAAGAGGGAGGGAGAAGGCCAGGAAAAGTAGCACCCAATAAATCAAACAATATAGATCATTAAACAAATTTGTCAGAGAGAGAGAGATCAGCTGGCCCAGTGGACAGAAAGCGATACTACCAAACCAAAGGTGGGTGACTTTTAATTCGCAGCCCTTGGGCCTGTCTTTCATTGTTTTTGTTCAGACAAAACTCTCTAGGTCGGTCGTATAGCCCTGGTGTACAAATTGCCATACCGTGGTCACCTGTGGTTGCTGTGAGGCTGAACACTGTGACACGGATGTGTCAAATGCGTTAATGGTTGGCTACCCAATGCGGACAGAGAGTGCGGTGGAGGTCCCCATTAAAACAAGCTTGGAAGGAGGAGAGACATCCACTTCCATAATAGCTTACCTCTGGAACCCTATGAACCTGGAAAGAGGATGAAAGGTACGCAAGTGTCGAGGACTCTCCTTCATAGAGTCACTAAGAGTCGCTTGCAACTTGACGGCACTTAACAACAACAAACAAATTTGTAGCATATGACTTCTGTAGGGTAATAAAAATTAAAGATGTCATTTTAAAACCTAAAACAATGCTCAAGGTTAGTTTCAGTAGACTGAAATATATGCTAAATTTGTACAATCAATAAGGTAGAGAAGAATGATTGGTGCTTTGGAAATACATTTAGGACAATAAATGTAGTGAATACATGGACTTGGTGAATAAGGAACAAATCTGTATTAAAAGTACAGCCAGAATGTTTCTTAGAGGAGGGGATAAAAAGGCCTTGTGTTACTGAATTCAGACATTTTATCAGGAGAGATCTCTTTCTGAAGGACTTTGTGTTTGACAAATTAGAAGGTCCGTAAAATAAGACACTTAATGAGGTTGATCAATATGGTTTCTGTGACAATTGGCTCAAACATACTAATCATTGTAAAAATGCACAGAAATGGGCAGTATTTTGTTCTTTTTATAATAGGGTTACTGTCATTCAGAACTTGCTCAGTGACAGTCAACAATAACAATAAATGTTTTCAGTTCTCTTGTATATTTCCTTTTTAGTCCCATAAAC
>NW_006400132.1:563491-569369 GCF_000299155.1 Elephantulus edwardii
CCATAATGCCTTCCACGGTGGTTGCACCATTTTACACTCCCATCAACAGTGAATAAGGGTTCCAGTTTCTCCACAACCTCGCCAGCATTAGTTGCTTGCTGTTCTGTTAAATTTTGCTTTTCTGACTGGGGTGAGATGATATCTCATAGTTGTTTTGATTTGCATCTCTCTTAGAGATAGGGATTTTGAACATTTCTTCATGTGTTTGTTGTCCATCTGAATGTCTTCTTTGGTGAGGTGTCTGTTCATATCCTGTGCCCATTTTTCAACTGGATTATTTATCTTTATCCGGTTGTGGTGCTCAAGTATTTTATAAATTCTAGATATAAGTCCCTTATCTGAAAAGTCATTAACAAATACCTTTTTCCAGTCTGTGGCTTCCCTTTTTACACTGTTGGAGAAGTTTTTGGATGTGTATAGGGATTTGATTCCTAAAAGGTCCCATTCATCTATTTTATCTTCCTCTCATTGTAGGTTTTTCAGGATACTTGGAAGACTGCTTATGTTGTGGATTAGAACTACTAGAGTTCTTCCAAGCTTTTCTTTAATGATGTGTATAGTCCTTGATTTTAGTCCTAGACCCATGATCCACCTTGAGTTGGTTTTTGTATATGGAGTGAAATGTGGATCTTGCTTGAGTCTTCTGCAGATATTTTTTCAATTTTGCCAACACCATTTGTTAAAAAGGCTGTAGTTTCCCTACTCAACTGATTTTATCTCCTTGTCAAAAAATCAGTTGACCATAGGTAAATGGGCTAAACTCCGGGTTCTTAATTCTATTCCACCATTGATCTACGTTTCTGTCATTGTACCAGTACCATGCTGTCTTAACAACCACAGCAGAGTATTAGGATTTGAAATCAGGGAGTGAGATGCCTCCTACCTTTTTTATATTTTTAAGGAGTGCTTTGCTTATTCGGTGCTTCTTTCCATTCCAAATGAAACTGAAGATTACCTTTTCCATCTCATTGAAGAATGGGATTGGTATTTTTATTGGGATTGCGTTGAATATGTAAATTATCTTTGGTGGTATTGCCATTTTCACAGTATTGAGTCTTCCTGTCCATGAGCAAGGGATATTCTTCCACTTCTCCAGGTCTCTTTTTGTTTCTCGTAGTAATGTTTTGTAATTTTCTTTGAATATATCCTTTGTGTTTCTGGTTAGATTTACTCTCAAGTATTTAATCTTGTGATTCACTATAGTGAAGGGTATTGTTTTTTCTTAGTTCAGGCTAGGTATTCTCTTTGTCTCTGTAGAGAAATAGTCTTATACAGTATTTGTCCTTTGAGACTGAGTTAATGACTACTCTGTACTTCCTAAACTGACATAATCCTTTGATGGAAAAGAATCTTAAGAATAAAATATATATATTAAAAAAAGAAAGAATCAAACATAAATTAGAGTAAGAGGAATATCTCCAAGATATTTCTTGATTAGCTCTATTAACTCATTGCAATTGCGTTGGAATAAATTCATAGCTGACCTTGCACTAGGTTTTCCAGAGGCAATACATTACACTGAAGGAGACTGCTCATCATTCTTCCACGGAAAAGTCAATGAATTTGAATTGTGTGACTTTGGATTGGCAGTATACCCCCTTACCGTTTAGACCACAAGAGTTCTGAAAAAGAAACAAAATGCACCCATTATTGTTTATGAACCACACTAGTATGTTGTTGTTGCTGTTGTTATGTATCGTCAAGTCGCTTGCAACTCATAGCATAAAAGAGCCTTAAATTTACTGCTTTATCCTGTGCCAAACTCGTTGTCTCCATCCAACACACCTACTCTCACTACCCCAATCACTGAATCGATCCATCTCATTGAGGGTCTTCCTCTCCTGCACTGTCCCTCCTCTCTCCCAAACATGATGTCCCTCTCCAAGGGCCGGTCTCTCCTTGCAACGTGTCCAAAGTATATCAGGCAAAGCTTCAGAATCCTTGACTCCAAAAAGCTTCACCCTCTCCAGGACAAACCTCTTTGTTCTCTTAGCAGTTCATGGTATATTCAACACTCTTCTCCAGCACCACAGCTCAAAGGCATCAATTCTCTTTCTATAGTCCCTAGTCATTGTCCAGCTCTCCAATGCATAGCACACAATTGCCTGAATCAGGTGCACTTTAGTCTCCAGTTTGATGTTGTTGCTCTTCAGTACTCTGGAGAGGTCTTTGACAGCTGACTTTCCCAATGTAATTTGTCTCTTGATTTCCTGGCTGCTGGTACCAAGAGGGTTGACTATGGAGCCAAGAGCCAAGCAAACTAAAACTGTTAACTATCTCAATCTCTTCACCATCCATACTGATTCTGCCAATTGGCGCAGTGGTGAGAATCTTTGTTTTCTTGATGTTTAGCTTCAATCCATATTGAATATACTGCAAAAAACAAGAAATAGAGAATTTATATTTTTTTTTAAAAATTCAGTTACCAAGTTGATGTTACAAAAATGTATATTTGTTGTTGAAAACAGATACTAATAGTATTTTGCAACTGACAGCAGTCATACTGTGTAGAGACTTCACAGAAACAAAACCAACTGTTATAAATTATTAATATTTACTTTGAAATTCTGTACAAGATCACAGTGTAAATAACCTCAAATTACTTGCTTGAACTTATAAACTATATAAAGTTGAGAATTGAGTTAATGATTTGATTAGTTACTCAAATAATGCTGAATAAAATTGACTGTCATGCTGATATTTCCAACGAAAATTTCTTAAATCTATTAAGAACGCAATGACTCCTCATGGTATATTTTTCTTCTAGAAAAGTGAATCAAACGGCTGGGTTTATTATCAGATAAAAATTCAACATCAGCCTTCTTAAAGCCTGAATTTCTACATGTTGCTGAATTAATTAAGAATCTAGATTCAAGTGTGTCAGTTACACTGAAAGCACAAATATCCCTGCAAGACATTATTTCTTCAGTTACTATCTTGCTTCTCCATCTTTTTCTATCTTCTCTATCATACTAACATTTCCATTCCTCTCAGAAGTGGATTAAAGCCTATCTCTTTTCAATAATGGAATGTGATCACTTAAAAATGTGCCTCATTTTTTTCTGAGAAGTAAGGATGAATTATTTGTCAACACATATCTGAATTCAGTTCCTCCTGATTTATTAACATTTTGTTTTCCTGAAAAGAAGGCTGAATACAAAATGAGAAATGATTACTGAAGATTGGAAACTCAGCACAAAGGTCCAGAAAATATTTTGAGGGCTCTTCTTGAAAATAAAACAACAACAACAAAAATATAAAATTTCTAAAGGCACATCTAACTAATTTCACATTTCATAATTGCATATGTCTCAAATGATTCTCAATCTTTGAGACATTGTCCTCAGTATGGGCACATATATAGAATTGAAATAAATTTGTGAATATTCTGAGACTGTTTTATTAATTCTTCAAAAATTCACTTCAATTTTGATGAAGAATTTGCTATTCATGATGACCCTGTTTAAAAATAAAACATATATTTAAGTCTCCCCAAGGCTGGTAATTGCTACTGAGTTTTGATTTTATACAAATACAACCATTGCAGGACCACTTTGCCACTTGCTGGCCATTACTTTTGTTGATGTGAAAGTCACTTTTATTTGTATACTTCCTAACAGCAATTATTTACTGTGCATTTTTTTTATCCAGAGTGTCTTAAACTGTGTTTATTTACATACTTAAACTATGTTTATTTACAGGATAATACTTTTCTTGGGTGTGGACTGTTCAATTGTTTTTATTTTGTTCACAACTGTGTGTGAACTGATTGAATTTGTCGGATTTAGCTAACAATGAACTGTGGGCTGGAAGCCTTTTGTTTAGAGTCAGTCAGGGTCCTTGGTGCTTGGGCTTGAGTATTTAAAAGTCAACTGGGCCCTCTGGTCTGGTATTAATTATGTTTGGAAGAAAATTCCTCTAAGAAGTACAGCACAGGTCTGTCAATTAGCTGTATTGAAGTAACTTGGGGGTTTTGTGATACCGAATACTGTGCAACTGGTGTGTCATATGCCATAATGGTTATCCACGGTGTACAGTTTTTGGTGGAATTCCCGGATTCAGACAGACTTGGAAGCAGGAGAAGTAACAACTTCATAAATAACATGCCTCTATGAATTTAGAGAAATGACAATAATTCTAGAATAGGGTTCAGGTCTTTTATTCATAGAGTTGCTATAATTGTGCTCTACTCAATGGCACATAACAACAATAACAACAACAACGCCTTAGTTGACTCATATGTCAACAAGAGAGAATATAATTCTTAGTAGAAAGTTTTTAGGACTGACTTTGTTAATAGCTGTAGAGCTTAAAATAGTGAGAGACATGTAGAAAGAAGACAATATATTTACTGAGTTTAATGTTTGTCAACAGGAAAGCATCCCTAGTATTCTTGACTCAGGTTTATTTACAATACATTAGATAATCAAAAGGCCAATAGCATATTAATTATTTAAGTCACAGAATATCCTGCTTTTATGAGATTTTTGGTAGCAATTCTTTTTGTCTACAAAAAGGTATAATTCTTTGAGGAAATTATTAGAATAAATTAAGTCTTAAACTTAGTACACAGAATGTCCAAAGGGAGGCAGCAAGTTTAAATCTTTAGACAAGCAAGGTAAATGATGTTTTGTTTCTATCTTTTCTTTCCTATGTAAATCTACCCCAGGTACTATTGATTTTGTCTTCAACATTTAATCTTTAAAAATATGCAATTATACCCATAGTTTATGAGTACTTCATTATTTATTTTTGTGAACACACAATAAATATTTTCTCCGTATTTTAGATGTTTTTAGTTCTATTCCACTATCCTTATTTTAGTGGTCTTTGTATTTAATACAATTACATGATAAATTATCCTTCTAAATTGTCTTCAAAATGAACATTAATGGCTGGAATATTTCATATAGGACCTTCACTCAGTCTTCTAATCCACTTTTTCCAGATTATAACACTAGTATGCTCCCAAATATTTCCCGTCTCTGTTTATGTTCTGTATCTGACCATTTTCTCAAAACTTTTTACCTTTCTATATATTGTTTATACTGGTGATGGTTATGATCATAAGCCTTGCGTGTAGAAATCACCATATTTGTACTTCAGGATGCATTTCTTTATCTTAAATGAGAATTAGAATAAATAAGAATCTCTTCCAATCAGTTGGGCAGGTAGCTGTACTCCAGATTTCTTGCTACAGCCTGGTGGGCACATTCAGAGCTGCATCTAATTGTTGAAATATATCAATTATTACTTAGTCAATGCTTGAGGATTTATTGCTTTTACAATTCCTTTAGAGCAGCTTGAATTTCCTCCTTGTGTTGTATATAAATAATTGCTATTGTTCAATGCCTCTTATCTCCCCATCTTATCAAGTCTCCATTGCATCTTGCCTTTTTCTTTATTCCTCAACTCTACACTAATCTCTACTACCTACTAACTCCCTCCTTCTTTTCTTTCTCCTCCCCCCCCCCTTTAGGCATTTGCACGTATCCAATTCCTGTTGGATAAGTACAAAAGCCATATTGGTCTTATATTGCTTCTTTCCTAGTTGATTCTCCTTTATTCGGATTGTTTATTGTGTTATTATCTCTGTATCCTCATTTTGTTCTCCCCATACCCCCACTTCACACAGCAGTTAGCACCCTGTTGTCATAATAGTGGTCTTATACAGTATTTGCCATTTTGTGAGTGAGTCATTTCACTCAGTGTATTGTCCTCTAGACTTGCCTATGTTGTGCAGTATTTGATAAATTTGTTCTTTATTGCTGTATAGTACTCCATTTTATACTTTTACCATAGCTTCTCCATTAATTAATTTTTAATAGTCATTTGGGCTATTTCTATTTTCTTGCTATTGTGAATAATGCTGTGATAT
>NW_006400132.1:569507-571413 GCF_000299155.1 Elephantulus edwardii
TTGTTGTTTATTGCTGTTGAGTTCAGCGTGATCCTATGAAAAAAAGACCTGAAGCATTTCTATAACTATCATAATTTCTCAAGCCGGACTACTCCTTGAGTCAAGGATTCTGAAGCTTTGTCTGACATACTTTGGGCATGTTACAAGGGAAGACTGGTCCTTGGAGAGGGACATCATGTTTGGGAGAGTGGAGGGACGGTGCAGGAAAGGAAGATCTTCGATGAGATGGATTGATTCTGTGAGTGGGGTGTGTTTGAGACAGTGAGGTTGGCACAGGATAGAATGGCCTTTAGGGCTCTTGTACACAGGGTCGCTATGAGTTGAAAGTGACTCAATGACACATAACAACAACAACAACAACAACAACGTAGAGCTTCCAGAAACATGTTGTTTAGGAAGTGGATACACATATATAGACATAGACATAATATATAAAATATATATTGTTGTAGATTTTATTGTTGTTTATTGCCATCAAGTAGAGCACAACCCTATGAACAAAATACCTGAGGCCTTTCTATAACTATCATCATTTCTCAAAGTACATAGAGCTTCCAGATCTATCTATCTATCTATCTAACTACCTATCATGGGGCGGGGGGGGAACCCTAACCAGCTAGAACAGTACATTGGCAGAACTGCCAAAAGTTCAAGCTGGGTTAAAAGAAGCCATGATACCAAGACAAGAGTCTCATTGCTGGTATAAGATAGATCTTGTTGAAAATCAGAGAGAATACCAAAATGATTTCATTTTATTAACTCCTTAAAGGCATTTAACTGTTTGTATCATAAAAAAAACAAAAAAACAAAAACAAACAAACAAAAAAAACCACCTCTGGCTAGCTAACCTTGAGAAGAAAGGGAATTCCAGAACAGTTAATTATTCTTATATGAAATCTATGCCTAACTCAAAAAGCTGTTGCCTGAACAGAGCAAGGAAAAACAGCATGGTTAAAAATCTCGAAAAAAGTAGGCCAGAAATATATCATTTCTCCAAACCTATTCTATCTGTATGCACAGCAAATCATTAGAGAACCTGGACTTTAGGAAGAAGAGTGTGAGATCAGGATTGGAGGAAGACTTACCAACAATTTGCGTTATGCAGATGACATAGCCTTCTTGCTGAAAGTGAGTATGTGAGACATTTGCTGCAGAGGATCAAGGTCTGCAGTCTTCACTATGGATTACATATCAATATCAAGAAGACAAAAAATTCTCACCACTGAGTCTATAGACAACATCATGGTATATATATTAAAAAAAAAAAGATTGAAATTGCCAACAATTTCATGTTTCTTCGATCCATTGTAAAAACCCTGGTTACCAGCAGTCAAAACATCAGGTCACTAAAGTATTTGGAAAGTTAGAATTCTTTCCAGAATCCTGAAGAGAAATGATGTCAGTTTAAAGATTAAGGTGTGCCTGATTCAAGCTATAGTCTTTCTAACCTCCTGCTACACATTTTGACATCTGGACAATGAATAAGGATGACTGGAGAAGAATCAAAACATTTGAGTTGTAGTATTGGAGAAAAGTACTGAATATACCAAGAAATACGAAAAGAACATATTATGTCTTGGGGAAAGTTCAAGCAGAGTGCTCCTTGGAAGCAAAGATGGTGAAGTATTGTCTTATGTAATTTAAATATGTTTTTAAGAGATACTATTACTTGGAAAGAGACATCATGGTTGGAAAAATAAAGGGTCACTGAAGAAGATAAAGACTCTCAACGAGATGGGTTGACAGATGAGTACAATAATGGGCTTAAATGTGTTTAGGGTGATAAGGATGGCACAGGATAGGATAGCGTTTAGATCTGTTTTTAATAAGGTCACTACAGGTTATGCTCTAGGCCAGGAGCTGATTGTGGAACAGACCACCAACTACTCATATGCAAATTCAAGCT
>NW_006400132.1:573376-574666 GCF_000299155.1 Elephantulus edwardii
GTGTGATTGGCACAGGACAGAGTGGAGTTTAAGGCTGTTGTACATAGGGTGGCTGAGTCGCAAGCGACTCGATGGCACATAACAACAACAAGAACAGCCACCGGTTATACTCTAATTGTTGGCACTTAACAACAACAATTCCTAGTAGAGGACTAGCTGTAATTAGGATACTCACCTTTTCTGAGGGAATGCCAAGCTTTCTTCCATAGTAGTAATTCAGTCCCACCAGCAGTGAATGAACTAGTCTCAATCTTCTCTCATCTTTGCCAGAGTTTATTGTTTGCTGTCCTGTTTCCTTTTGCTATTGCTGCTGAAGTAAGATGTTATCTCAAAGTTGCTTTGATTTACTCCTTTCTGATTGCTCGTTTCCTCATTTATATGTTTGCCATCTTGGTGTCATCATTGAGGAAGAGTCTTTCCATTTCTTTAAGTCCATTTTGTTACTGGGTTATCAGTCTTTTCCTTGCTGAGAGAATGCAATATTCTGTACGTTTTAGTTATGAGTCCATTGCCAGATATATCATTGCCAAACATTTTTTTACATTACTTGACTGTGTCCTCCCTGGTCAGTAGGGACTTTCTTAGTGTCCTTGTAGGTCAGCAGGGGTACTTTCCTGGTGTCCTCTCAGCTTGATGGGAACATTCTTATTTTCTTGTCAGTAGACAGGGAGTTGCTTAGGCTCAAATCAATTATTGAATTGTCTTTTTAGTCCAGTTGAAATAGATTGAGGTGCTATTTGGGTTCTTAAGGAGGCTTTTTTGCTATTTTTGTTCTTTTTTTCCCTTCAGTTTCAATGAGTGGTTGATAGTCTTTTCCACAGCAAGTTCCTGGTCTGGTTTTAACTGCTAATATTGAGCCTCTTTGCTGACTTTTCCCACAAATACAGTCAATACAGTTTTGACTAATTAAAAATTTGGGAATAACTTTTTGGTATAACATAGGGTCGCTATGAGTCACCTATGACTCAATGGCACTTAACAACAAGTTACAAATAGACTTTAAAAAGACCATTGTTTAGAATGGGACTGACATCAGAGTTGGGGTAAGACTGAGGAAAACTGGAAGGGTTATATATACTGAATTGAAACAGATGAGGGAGAGAACAGTTTAAAAGTGATACATGATAGGGTATTATGATTATCACAAGAAATCAGAATTAAGGCTGCATAGTGGAGTGCATTTGGATCGAGGAGATTTTATACCAACGAAGAAGTTTATCTTTTGCTTTTCAAAAAGAAGAACGAACGGGGAGGGGGAGGATAGAGAAAATTGTGCAACAATGAATGAAT
>NW_006400132.1:574838-576904 GCF_000299155.1 Elephantulus edwardii
TTGTATAATTGTCTTACATTTTAGAAACAAATATTTTACATGTTACTGATTTTAGAAACAAATATTTCACATGTTACTGCTCTTTGGTGCCATGGAGTTACAGTGATCTTTCTTGTATGGAATAGATCAAACCCTGCCTTCTCCTGAGTCATTGTCACAATTCCTGCTGTCCTTATATCCATCTTTGTTATGTCTCATTGAAGGTTTTCTTCTTCTTAATTGACTTTCTTACATTCCAACCTTGATATACATAGCATGTGTTAAATGTTCATGAAACCTCAGCAGAAAAAGGCTCTCCTTTTTAAAACCAGAAGTTGACTTTATCTAGGAATAAATGAAACTTGGACCTTGAAATCGTTGAGTTGATTTTCAGATACAGAATCGTTGATATTTGAATAGGTTCTAAAATTGCCAAATTGTATTCATTTGTCCTTAATGCTATTAATTCCACATCCTGCTGATAGAGAAATCAATCACACAAAGACAGAAATCAATATGATTAAGCCTTTTGTTGTATCTTCGTTAAGAGAAGGCAAAGTGTAATTTAATCTTGAAACACTAGTATCTGCTAGACATGCAAAGTCCTCATTGTTCCTAAGCTTTAGCAATAAATAACTTTTGAAAGTTGTACGTATTAACTTGACCAAATCCATAATGAAAGAACACACAGACATACACTAAAATGATTACAAATCTAGAGAGTAAAAACCAAAACAAAACAACAAAACCTAGTTAGTGTATTTATGATAACAATAAAATAGACACTGAGGAATTCACCATCCAAGTTGGCATGTAGAATATTGTTATAAATTTATATATCCTTTGTCTCTCACCTGATTACCTTTGCTTGGTAATATCTCCTTCTATTACATCAAAGTTAGCAATTATCCTTAATTTTCTTGTTATAACTGACATTGAATCATGCTGTATAAATGTTTAGATATTTATAATCATTACCTGTTGTTGTATATGACTGAATTTTATTTATTAAAATTATTAATGTTATTTTATTATATTATTATTTTATTATATCTGTATACGTTTTTTACTATACGTTTGTTTAATATTTCTCTTTTCTAGATTTCTTATTCATACACTGATACTATTCTAGTGAACCCATGTGTACACAAATGTAAAAATTAATTGCCAATATTTATAAATAGCATCACTTGACTTTTATCTAAAAATAAAACCTTAAGCTTTGTTTTTTGAGAGTAAAATCTAGTCTTTCTAGTCAAATTATTATACTAGGCATAATTCTTACTTTAATGGTTAAATTTATTCCAATTTGTCTAGACTATGGCAGTTCCCTCCTCCTAACCTTGGGCCCTTGGGCCTTGTGCAGGGCTCTGGTACTTAGGAAGCCAACCAAGCCCAGTCACCTCCTTATTGTTTTGGATAAATAGGCTGTGATGGACTTTTCTAAAGTGTTAAGGAACAATGATGTAAGTTTAAAGACTAAGGTATATCTGATTTAAGTCATAGTATTTCAAACAACTTCTTTTACTTCTGAGAATTGGGCAATGAATTAAGATTACAGAAGAAGAAGAAAAGATGCTTCTGAGTTGTGGTATTGGAAAAGAGCACTGAATAGTGTATAAACTACCTAAAGAACAAACAAATATGCTCTGGATGAAGTCTAGCCAGGGGGGCTTCTTGAATGATGAAGCTTTATCTCACATATTTTGGCCATATTGTTCTGAGGGGCTGGTCCTTGGAAAATGATATTATGCTTGAAAAGGTGGAGGTTCAACAAAAGAATAAAACACTTTCAGAACACTTTCAGTAAGAAGGATTGACATAGTGACTATAACATTGAACTCAAGTATACAGATGATGATGATGGCACAGGGTAGAGCAAGGTTCAGATTCATTATTCGTACGGTTAATATGAGTTGTAGTGGCCTTCATAGCACCTAATACCAATAACAAAGTAAGTTAAGAACCTCTGTGTTCTTTCTATGAAGATGGCGCCAAGCGAAGAAGGAAGCCCCTGCCCCTCCCAAAACTGAAGCCAAAGCAAAGGCATTGAAGGCCAAGAAGGCAGTCCTGAAGGGCGTCCACAG
>NW_006400132.1:577152-579028 GCF_000299155.1 Elephantulus edwardii
ATTGATGTGGCTAAGGTCAACACTTTGATTAGGCCTGATGGAGAGAAGAAGGCCTCTGTTCGACTTGCTCCTGATTATGATGCTTTGGCTGTTGCCAACAAAATTGGGATCATCTAAACTGAGTCCAGTGGGCTAATTCTAAATGTAATAAATTTTTCTCACCATAAAAAAAAAAAGAACCTCTGTGTTGTAAATAAGGGAAAAAAGAGATAATAGATATGGACAATATATTTTCAGCCCATTTAAAAGGAAAACAATGAGAAGTACTTCCCATTTAAAAGGAAAACAATGAGAAGTACTTCAAACACCCATTGAAAGAAGAAATGGAATTAAAACATAGACTAAGGAGTGTAACAGAACACAGAACTGTGAACAATGTGGAGCACCCATCTTGAACAGCTGTCCACATGATGTGGGAACCAGGGAAATCAGGTTAGTAACAGCAGTAGAAGCAATACCCACAGCAGTAAAAATGTCCACTGTCCCTCGTTTCCTGTACTCCTTCCCACCACTCACCAAGGAACAGGCAAGTATTCTTCTCACTCACCTCTAGAAACCAGCTCTACTCCAAGCCAGACCTAAGTCCTCTTGTATCTGGAGACTAAAACTTTCAGAAATTTCTTCCTAGAACCTGTTGAATGTGACACATCTGACCTTCAGTCAGTCTCTGGATTAGTAAGGGCAGCTGCTTTAACTGAGGTTCTTCCTTTTCCTCCAACTGTGGCCATTCTCTCTTTCTGAGAAACTTTACTCAAAATATTCTGAGGTCACATTATTCCATATTTGGACATGTCAGATTAACACTGAGTTTCTCTTCATGCT
This sequence comes from Elephantulus edwardii, assembly GCF_000299155.1. Classification (NCBI taxonomy): domain Eukaryota; kingdom Metazoa; phylum Chordata; class Mammalia; order Macroscelidea; family Macroscelididae; genus Elephantulus; species Elephantulus edwardii. The sequence continues at coordinate 577,975 of NW_006400132.1, forward strand.
AGCCTTTTCTGATTTATCATCCTGCTCATACCTATGCCCTGGACTGGGAAAGACACTGTCTCTAGCCAATAGACATGACTAGGTGCTTCTGAGACCAGCAGAAACTCTACCCAGGTTAAATTCTTCACATTTTTAATCAGCCTGAACAGACTCTTTACAAAGGTGCATCATCTATGGAGTAGCTCATACATTTCAGGTCCTTAAGTTGTCCTTCAGATAAATATAATTTTTGATCTTAGTGAGAACTCTGCTTCAATTTTCTACTCATCTGGTAGATAAGCTCACAGAACAATATGTGTTTTAATTATAATAACACAAATGCTTTTTATATCTGGGTGCTTGTTTTGTTTTGTTTTATTGTGTACTTGCTTTTTAAACTAATTTTACCTAATGGATACAATACTTTTCTATCCGTTTGCTGTACTGGGGTGATTTGTGTATTGCTGTGATGAAACTTTTTAACAGTTTGTGAATGTATATGGTTGTTTATGAGAGAACTCTGTTGGTCTAGTTATAGGAGTTTGCTAAAATTGAAGAGGCTTGAAATATTTCCTGTTTTTTAATAATTTGTGGATGTGTGTGGTTATTTATCAGAAAACTTCAGCTGTTTAGTGGTAAGGATCTGTGCTGACAATCCAAAGGCATACAGTTTGAACCCACATACTGCTCCCTGTGAAAAAGATCAGAAATCTCCTATCATAGGATCACTGCCTCTAAAAACTTGCACGAAGGTCAGGATTAAGTTGGCTCTAAACTGATAGGCCTTAACAATAACATAGTGGTGATTGTTGTTTTTGTTGTTAGTGCTGTCGAGTCACTTGTGACTCATAGTGACCCTGTGTACAACAGCCCTAAACCCTGCTCTATCCTGTGCCAATCACACTTTCTCTGACACACTCATTCCAATTACCCCAGTCACTGAATCAATCCACCTCATAGAGGGCCTTCCCCTCCTGCGCTGTCTCTCCACCCTCCCAAGCATGATGTCCCTCTCCAAGGACCAGTCCTTCCTTACAACATGTCCAAAGTATGCTAGACGGAGCTTCAGAATCCT
>NW_006400132.1:581718-585717 GCF_000299155.1 Elephantulus edwardii
ATCCAGGGCAGCATCTGTTAACTGAAATATGTCAATTGGTATACCATCTATTCCTGGGGCCTTATTTTTTGCCATTTCCTTCAAAGCAGCCTTAATGTCTTCTTTCATCACCATAGGCTCTTGCTCATATGCTCTTTCATGAAATTCTTCTGTGTCTTCCAATTCCTTTCGATACAATGACTCGGTATATTCCTTCCATCTTCTTTTAATACTTCCTGGATCATTTAACAATCTGCCGAAAGCATCCTTGATTATAGCACTTGAGGTTTGAATTTGTTCTTCAGTTCCTCGAGCTTAAGATATGCTGAGCGAGTTCGGCCCTTTTGATTTTCTGACTCCAACTCCTTGCGCATTTCATTGTAATATGCAATTTGAAGCTGAAGGAAATGAAAATAAGATCATTAAACCCCAAGCAAGACCTTGAGTTTATCCCAAATGAATTTTAAAATCATTTCAAGTATAGATTTGATGCAGTGATCACTAATAATTAACACCAGATGAATTGTGGAATAACATTAAGGACATAAGCAATGAAGAAAGCAAGATGTCATTGCAAGGACAGGAAAGAAAGAAAAGACAGAAATAGATGTCAGAAGAGACTCTGACACTTCCATCAGAATAGAGAGTGGTCAAAATATAGGAAAGAAATGCTGAAGTCAGAGATTAACAGGATATTTCAAAGGGCAATTGAAGAACACAAAATATTAAACAAAACGTGATAGATTGTTATGTACCCTTGAGCAACTACTATTGAATTAGAAAAACATTAATTTCTTCCAGTCACTTGGACACGTAGCTCTCTTCCAAATTTATTGGAAAAAAATAATTATCATTCCTAATACTGTGTCTCAGTGTTGGCTGGAGCTGCCCAACTAAAACAAGCCTGGAAGCAGGAGCTACAACCACTTCCGAAATGGCTTGCCTCCGGAAACTCTATGTACGAACAGTGCTCAGGCCTTTCGTTCATAGGGTCGCTATTAGTTGTCTACAACTCGACAGCATCTAACAACAACAATAACAACGACAGAGAGGGAGAGCTACGTCGGCCTAGTGGAAAGAAAATTATGCTACCAATCTGAAAGTGGTTGATTTTAATATGCAGCCCCCAGGCCAGGTTCAAATTGTCTTCCTGCCAAACATTCTTCTAGGTGGTATAGCACTGGTCTGTGCATTGCTGTACAGAGGTAACTCGTGATTGCTGTTATGCTGAACACTGTGACAGTGATGTGCCAAACGTGATAATGGGTACCTATGGTGGACAGTGTTGGTTGGAGCTTCCCAACTAAAACAAGCCTAGAAGCAGGAGCGGCATCCACTTCCGAAATGGCTTGCCTCCAGAAACTCTATGTAAGAACAGTGCTCGGGCCTTTTGTTCATAGGGTGGCTATGAGTCTTCTATGACTTGACAGCACCTAACAACAACAAGAAGACTGTGTCTACTTTTTAAAATACATCAATTTGTTTTCTATCAGTTCCTGGAGCCTTATTTTTTTGGCAATGTCTTTCAGTATAGCTTGAAATTATTCCTATACTACCATTGATTCTTAATCATGTGCTACTTATAATGTTTCAGTATTGTTGTTGCTGTTTTTGTTATGTGCTGTTTAGTCACCTGAGACTCATAGCGACCCTACGTACAACAGCCCTAAACCCTGCTCTATCTTGTGTTAATCTTATTGTCTCTGACACACCTACCCTCATTACTCCAGTTATTGAATCGATCCACATCATCAAAGGTCTTTCTTTCTTGTGCTGTCCCTCCACCCTCCCAAGCATGACGTCCCTCTCCAAGCACTGGTCCCACCTTGCAACATGCCCAAGCACTGTTCCCACCTTGCAACATGTCCAAAGTATGTCAGATGAAGCTTCAGAACCCTTGGCTCCAAAAAGCAGCCTGGTCTCACCCTCTCTATGACAAATCTGTTTGTTCTTCTAGCAGTCCATGCTATATGCAATACTTTTCTCCAGATGTTCTTCTATAGCTCAAAGGCATCAACTCTCATTCTATCATCCCTAGTCATTGTCCAACTTTCTGATACATAGCAATAAATTGCAAAAACTATGGAAGAGACACACCTTAGTGACATCATTGCTCATCAGTACTTTGGAGAGGTCTCTGACAGCAGACTTTCTCAATGCAATTCGTCCTTTAATTTCCTGGCTGCTGGTACCTACAGCTTTGATTGTGGAGCCAAGCAAACTAAAGCTGTTAACAATCTCAATCTCTTCACCATCTATGATAATGCTGCCAATCGGCCCTGTGAGAATCTTTGTTTTCTTGATGTTGAGCTTCAATCCATATTGAAGGCTGCAGTCCTGGACCTTCTGCAAAGCGCTTCAGGTCTTCCTCAATTTCAGCAAGCAGGGTTGTGTCATCTGCATAACATTGATTGTTGATAAGTCTACCTCCAATCTTGATGCTACATTTCTCCTCATAGAGCCCAGTCTCCTGGATTATCTGTTAGGCATATAGATTGAAATTGTATAGAGATAAGACACATCCCTAGTGTACACCCTTTCCAATTTTGAATCATGCAGCTTTAGCAAATTTTTTGGTACAGTAACTCTGTGTATTCTTTCCATCTTCTTTTGATGCTTCCTATAGTATTCAAGATTGACCATAGAATTCTTCAGTGTTGGAACATGAAGCTTGAATTTTATTTTAAATATTTCAAATTGAGACATGCAGAGTGTTTTTCCCTTTTGATTTTCTAGCTCTAGGTATTTGCACATTTTGTTACACTATTTTACCTTTTCTTATTGAACTGCTCTTTCACATCTTATGTTCATCTCTGTTACTTTAGCCTTTCTTCCCTTTATTCTGACCTCAATATGCCCCAGTGAAATGTTAAGTCTTTTTTAAAGCCTTGTATTTTCTTTCTTCTCTTTGCAATAACCATTTGCTTTCTTCACGGATAATATCCTTGATGTAAACTCACAACTCATCTGGTCTTTGATAATTTATGTTCAATGCATCAAATAAAGTATTGACTTGCATTTTAAGGAGGGATAGATGCAAGGTTGCATTTTGGTTCTTGATAGGTAGGTAGAAAGATAGATGAATAATTTCTTGAAAGAGGATTAATGCAAAACTGTTCCTATGTGTTGGAGTGTAAGAACTTCTCAAATGTCTTTTTCAAACTGCTTTACCACTCCATCGTCTCTAGTATCAATTATTTCTCTTTTCCTCAGGCCTTTTAATCCTGTCTATGTCTATGCCTTTGTCAGTTGTTTAACCAATTTATGCCTGGTCCTCCAGCTGATTGCCAGAGGTAGTAAGTGGCATGGGAGAAGATTGCCCATCCTTCTCCCACAAAGTAGATGGTGGATTCAAACAGCGTGCCATTGAGATTGTAGTGCAGCTTCTCACTACTAGGCCACCAGAGCTTTCTATCTTTAGGTTTTATAATCAACTAGAAAGTCAGGAAGAAACTCAACAATAGTCAAGGAACAGGTTTGTAGAACTGTGAATGCTTTAAGTCTCCAGTTTACGACTCCATCGATGAGGCTTAAGGAGTGACTGTTACAGGCTGATGTGTATGTATGGTTGAAGAGGTTGGTGAAGTATGGTCCAGATATTTGCAGTCTGTTGTTCTCGGCTTTCAGAGCAGCTGCATCAAGTTAAATGCAGCGTGAAGACTGAAAAATGATTGACAGTTTCAAGAGTTTTCTTCTATATAGGATCTCAAGGCTGTAATGAATACCCCCAAAAGAACGAAGAGTGGCAACTTGGATCAAAGCTTTGAGTAAGGTGGAGACACAAGACAACACCCTACATTAATTCTACTTCATTTGTATAGCAAATAATTAATTCCAGAATGAGGACATAAACATAGATGCAAAGATTAGAATTTCCTATACGTTCACAATACATCACAAAGCTGAAGGGACACATTATTTAACTCATGTACATAGCTAATTCTATTGTTCCTGTTTCTGCTTCTGTAAAGAACCTTGATTAAGACATTTAATTTACTTTTTACCCAGATGTTCATGAAA
>NW_006400132.1:586142-587691 GCF_000299155.1 Elephantulus edwardii
GATAGATAGATAGAGAGATAGATAGAAATAGATTAAATGGATAGAGATAGAGATAGATAAATAAGTAGATCGTAGATAATAGATAGCTAGAGATAGCTAGATAGATAGTTGTTAAGTGCCAGCAGGTCGCAGGCCACTCATAACCCTATGAACAAAAGTCCTGGACACGTCCTGTCTAACTTTAGTCTTCTCTCCAGGTTCATTGGGTTTCCAGAGGCAAACTATTATGGAAGTGAATGCCACTTTTGCTTGTAAGCTTGTTTTAATTGGAGAGCTTCACCAAACACTGTCCACCATGGGTAACCATTCTCACATTTAATTCATCAGTGTCACAGTGTTCGGCTTCACAGCAACCACAAATTACCTCTGTACAGCAAGTGGACAGACCAGGGTTACACAATCCAGAAGAATGTTTAATCAAAAGCAATTAAAATCTGATAGGATTTTAAGCTAGGACCTGGTGCAGGCTGTGCAGGCTCAGCCCCACCCTTACTTACCCTTACTCTAAGAGTCAAGGCCTCCCATGCAGCTTTGAAAGCCAAAAAGGACAGTAACATATAACGCAAAGACTCCAGAAACTTTTCTTGCCTGACTGCCATCAAGAGGAGCCGCCATGGTGGCGCCATCCATCCCACCCGCTTAGCCGGCTTACTTACAGGTTGGAGGAAGACATAAATATAGGTATAGATATAGATATATATACACAGAGAGACAGATGGCCATAAAGAGAGACAGAGAATAATTTCAAGGAAATAGCTCACATGCTCAGAGATGTCTGGGACGCCAATGTGCAAATTGGAAGACAGGTAGTGTTCAATTTTCTAGCTTTGGAGGCTGCAACCCTCAGAACTGATGACTTCATAGTTCACTGTTACAGCTATTGTTGCCTTTGAAGTATGGCTTTGGCAAAGAAAAGTGAATGTAACTTGGGCTGCAAGAAGAGCAAACAACTCTACTTTGGAAGAATGGTAAGAATGCTTGTGAATGATGAGTATGAGAATCCGTCTCATATACTTTGGATCTACTATCAGGAGTAACTAGTGCATAGGTGATATGTTGTTGTTGTTGTTGTTGTTGTTAAGTGCCATAGAGTCACAGGCGACTCATAGCGATCCTATGAAGGAGAGTCCTCAACGCTTGGGTGCTTTCACCCTTTCTCCAAGTTCATACGGTTTCCGGAAGCAAACTATTATGGAAGTGGATACCACTCCCCCTTCCAATAGGTGATACAGAATGTTACATTAAAGGGAAAATAGGAGTTTTCTCAACCAATGAATAACAGTGGTTGTATCAATGAGCTGAAAACAACAATGATTTTGTGGATTGCATAGAACTGTTTAATGTTTGACTTGGTTATATATAGGGTGACTGATTAAGAACCAAGTACATGCATCTGACAAGTTTTCCCTTTGATGAGCCTCTGCTGTTGTTGTTTGTTGTTATGTGCCATCGAGTCACTTGAGACTCACAGCGACCCTATGTACAAGAGCTCTATACGCTCTTCTATCCTGTGCCAACATAGCCATCTCAAAGGCACTTATTCCCACCG
>NW_006400132.1:588924-589718 GCF_000299155.1 Elephantulus edwardii
CTTTAGTTCAACATATACTCAAAGGAACATGTCACAAACAAATATTTGAGATAAAAATAGCCACTTTTAGTAAAATTGTGAGCTAATGATGGCATTAAATCATAATAAACTATAACAGTAATTGAGTAGTTTAGTAAATAACATTGCATGGTAATAACACTTCTCTGAAATTCACCTTTTTTTAACATATTTAGGGCTTTTATATCACACACTCAGCAAACCATACAATTAGGATTTGACCTTAGAGTATCTCTGACTTGAAAGTAAATTATCCTCTCAAAAGTAAAGACATCGTACATATAATACAGATTCGTGGAACTGTAAATAAAAACACATGTTAATTAAAAAAATACTGTTTAAAATTTTCATTCATTCATTGTTGCACTTTTCTCCCTGCCCACCCCTCCCCCCAAGTTCACTCTTCTCTTTTTAATTAGAAGTCAGCATGAATTATCTGTTGCCTCCTATATGCCCTGTGGTTATAAAATTTAAGAATTATGAATTTCATTTTTGTGAACCTTGTTGTTGTTGTTATGTGCCATCGAGTCGCTTGTGACTCATAGCGATCCTATGTACAACATCCCTAAACTCTGCTCTGTCCTGTACCAATCACACCATCTCTGACACACCCATCACGATTACCCCAGTCACTGAATTAATCCACCTCACAGAGGACCTTCCCCTCCTGCGCTGTCCCTCCACTCTTCCAAGCATGATGTCCTCTCCAAAGACCTGTCCCTCCTTGCAACATGTCCAAAGTATGTTAGAATCCTTAGAATCCTTGCCTCCAAGGA
>NW_006400132.1:590537-607149 GCF_000299155.1 Elephantulus edwardii
GTCAGCCACAGTTTGTTATGATTCACACAGTCAAATGCCTTTGCATAGTCAATGAAACACAGGTTGACATTCCTCTGGCACTCCCTGCTTTCAGCTAAGATCAATCTAACATTAGCTACAATATCCGTAGTACCACAACCCCTTCTAAACCCAGGCTGGACTTCTGGCAATTCTCTGTTGATGTGTTGTTCCAGTCGTTTTTTAACAATATTCAGTAGAATTTTGCTTGCATATGAAATCAATGAGATTGTTCTATAGTTTCTACACTCTTTTGGGTCACCCTTCTTTGGGATGGGAACAAATATAGATCTCTTCCAGTCAGTGGGCCAGGTGGTTGTTCCCCAGATTTCTTGGTACAACTTGGTGAGCACGTCCAGGGCAGCATCTGTTAGCTGAAATATGTCAATTGGTATACCATATATTCCTGGGCCTTATTTTTTTATATTTCCTTCATAGCAGCTTGAACTTCTTCCTTCATCACCACAGGCTCTTGCTCATATGTTGTTTCATGAAATACTTCTGTGTCTGCCAATTCCTTTTCATACAGTGACTCAGTATATTCTTTCCATCTTCTTTTAATAGTTGCGAACCTTACTCTCTCTTTCTCTCTCTCCACATACACACACACACACACACACACACACACAAACACACGAAGGCTGAAGGCAGACAGAACTTGAGATATATATGAATCCCTGCTATAAAAAGAATTTTTAAAATCATGCTTTTTTATTGACTTTTAATCTTAAGTTATAAAGTATTCCTTTAAGTGATATCTCAGTACTGCTATCACTCCTTGGACCAGAAGGACAATGCATTGTCAAAAGTAGAAAAGGCTTGTAGAACCTTCGACTTTGACTACCGTAATCTTTTTTCACAGAAAAGATAAAAAATGTTTAGAAGGCAAAAGTTACTCCAGAATCAGTTCTTTGGATTTCTGGTCCAGGACTTTACCCCAGACATATACAAATTATTCATAGGCAAAAATATAAATCATGTTCATTGATTGTTATCTTCATGGGTCTATAATAAATTTTTCTTCCATGTATGGGTAGCAGTGCTCTTAAATACGCATATATTGAGAGAACGAAACTATTTGTTATCCACTTTTTCCCAAGAAAGTGAAGAAATGCCACTATTTATAGGAAAATAAAGAAATTGGACATTTTATGAAGGCATATGTTTTAAATTAGATGAAGACATAAATCTATTCCTGAAATTACCTCCAAATATATGGACAATACTGCACCTCAAGACAATACAACACAAATCAACACAGAAATTATTTGCCTGTAAATCTTAATCTATCACAATTTTATTTTCTCTCATCTATTTGCTGGGTGGCAGTACTGAATTTTAGGTGCTAGGTCTATTACTTGGAAATAGGTTTGCCCTAATAAAACTGACATTTCTAAAAGGCTGTTTTTGTAGAATCATGTTCCAGCTTCTGAGATCCCTAATTCAATACCACTGACAGAGCCAGGACTCTTTGCAGGGTACTGTGGCAGGAACAAAGGAGAAATAAAAGGAGAGAACAGATGAAAGCAGGGATAAACTCTTGACACTGTTTTATTTCTCATAATTCAAAAAGTTATAAAATTCTCTCACACATGAAAACAAAATTTCTCCATTTTCACTCTTTTTGTCTTCTGACAGTAACAGGCAAGAATGGAAATACTTTAAAACTTTCCTAAGTGTTTTCTTAGTTAAACAAAACATGATAACATTGTTTCAGCTCTAATATTTATTTTAAATAAATCATATATTATACACAGTTAATTTTAACAGAACTTGTGAAAACCCACCAGATTTTTTAGATAACTTTTTTCCCATTCTCAGAGAAATAGTATGTAATAACAACGATAAATCTATAAAGAGGCTTATGAGATAAGTTATTCAACTCTTATGAAATTCACATTAACCAAAATATCCTTCCCCATTCAATTATATCATTTCAATATTTTCTCTGGTAGGTAGCATTTTAGTTCAACTGAAACAAAGAGATTCATTTTCACAAAATACCATATCTTTGCAAAAGCTGCCTCTATGTCACAGTATCAGGCTTTTAGATATAATCTCATACATTATGCTTCAAGGATCCCAGCCAAATGTGTTCTTAAAATATTTCCATATATTTTTGACACCAACTCCGCTTTCAGAAAAATACACTTTATTTGTTATGTTTTATTATAGATGGTAAAACCAACTTTTACTATATTCAGTATATTTTAAGACTTATGTTTTTATAGGATAAATAAGATTATAATTTAATTAGTCTTTCTCAAGTCCTTAGACAACATTCTTTTCGTATAGTCAATTTGCAGCAAGTGAAGAAGGCTGGAAGCAATTGTTATAGAAGAACAAAGACTACAGCCTTCGATTTAAATATGAGTTACATCTCATTATCAAGAAAACAACAACAACAAAAAAATCTTACTACTGGAACAATAGGGAAAATGATGATAGATGGAAAGAAGACTGAAATTGTCAATGATTTAATCTTACCTGGGTCTACAATCAACAAACTTGGTACAAGCAATTAGCAGATCAGAAGATAAATAGCTTTGGTAAATTCTGCTGTTAGGGACCTGTCCTGAAGAGCAATGATGTCAGTTCAAAGACTAAGGTACATTGATTGATTCAAGCCATGGTCTTTCAAATCATCTGTTATGAACCTCAGATCTATCCAGTGAATAAAAATAACAGAAGAAGAATTTGTGTGTTTGATTTGTGGTGCTGGAGGAGAGTATTAAGTATTCCATAGACCATCAAAAGAATAAATAAGTCTGTCTTAGAAGTGCAAGCAGATTGCTCCTGGAGAATGACTATTCCTTGTGAATGACTTTAAACTGGGAAAAGTAGAGTGTCTGTGAAAGAGCAGAAGATCCTTAACAAGATGGATTGACATGATGACGGCAACGGGCTTGAGCATGGCAGAAATAATGAAGACAGCAGACTATAAAGCAAGGTTTCATTCTATTGTTCACCACCTTATATGAATCACGGGACACGATCACACCTAACCATATCAAAAACATAGAAAAAGAGTGAATAGTGTTTTATATGACAAAACGTGATTACATTAAGGATATTTAAAGGAGGACTTTCTCCTGGCTAATTAGTAGTCTTCAATAACTATACATCTTTAGAGACAGAGGAAAAGAGACACTCAAAAAGAAGTGACCAAAAAAAAAGTGATGCTCTGTCCTGACAGTCACTGGTAGATTAGCTATCTCAGCACAATGTCTTGCAGGCTTACCAATGTTGTGTAGTGTTTTATAAGTTCATTATTTTTCAGTGTAGTATAATATTCCATTATATGATATGACTAACACAAGAGATCAGTAGGAGAATAGAAAAAGAGTGGATATATAATGAACATTGCATTAGAAAAGGGGGAGTACTTTCTTAAAAGAATGTGATTAGAAACTCTATGTATGACAACAAATTGGAACAAGAGTTGTATTATAATGTGAACTTGGGAGGAAAACGGAAGAGGAAAAAAATGTGCAACAATGAATGAATGAAAACTCAAAAATAAAAGATAAGAATTTAAGTAATGTAAAGCACAAATAATTATTAAGTACTTAAATGTTATACTTTAATGTAATACTTAGTGATAGTAAAATCTCCAGAAGCAGCTCAGAAGATGTTGTTAGATGCTGTCAAGTTGAGTATGACTCATAGTAACTCTATTAATAACAGATATGAACTCTATCCTATCCTGTGCCACCCTAAACATCTCTGACAATTTAACCCATTGTTACAGTCACTGAGTCAATATATCTTTCTCAGATCTACCACCTTTCCAAGCATGATGTCCCTCTCCAAGGAATAGACTCTCTTAGCAACATGCCCAAACTATGTGAGGTTAAGCTTCATTACCTTTGTCTCCAGGGAGCATTTGTGGCCTAGTGACAAGAAGCTGTGATGCAATCCTGAAGATATATGATTCAAATCCACCAACTCCTCCATGGGAGAAGGGTGAGCAATCTCCCCCCAAGTGATTAACTGTCTCTAAAACTCTGCCTGATGGTCAGCAATGTGTTGGTCTGACTCAACGATAACAACCATTTTCTCCAAGGATTACTCTGGTTGCATGTTCTCCAAGTCATTGTTTTTTCTTTTGTCAGTTCACGTGATCACCAGTTCTTTTCTCTAACACAACAACTCAAAGACATCAATTCTTCCTCTGTCACTTTATTAATTGTTCACCTTCCAGACGTGTTATTGTGGTTATATATATGTGTCATCTAGTCAACTATGACTCCTAGAGACTGCATGCAAATTAGCTCTAAACCCTGCCCTATGCTGAGTCAATCTCACTATCTCTGCTACACCTACCTAGTTATCCCAGTTACTATGCCAATCCATCTCATTCAAGATTTTCCTCTACTTTACTGCCCCTCCACCTTTCCAAGCATGATGTTGTAACCCAAGGATTCCCCCCTCCTGGCAATATGTCCAATGTGCATGATAAAAAGCTTCAGAATTCTTGCCTCCAAGAAGCAACCTGGTTTGAACTTCTCCAAGATAGACTTTTTTTTTCTTGGCAGTCCATTATATGTTTAAGACTTTTCTCCAGCATCATAAATCAAATGCATTGATTCTTCTTCTATTACCATTAGACATTGTCCAGCTTTCTAACTCATAGAAAGTAATTTGGAAGACTGTGTTTTGGAACAAGTGCACCCTAATCTTTAGACCGACATCACTGCTCTTCAGCATTCTGGAGAAGGCCCTGACAGCAGATTTATCTAATGCAATTCATCTTTTGATTTTCTGGCTGCTGGTGCCAAGACTTGTGACTATGAAGTCAAGCAAACAGAAGGCTGTTAACAAGATGAATGTCTTCTCCATCTATCATGGTTCAGTCAATTGGCCCAGTGGTGAGAATCTTTGTTTTCTTGATGTTGAGCTTCAATCTACAATGGAGACTGAATTATTGGCCCATTTCAGCAAATGCCTCAGGTTCTCCTCAGTTTTGGCATGCAAGATTGTGTTACTTGCCTAACATAGGTGTTGATGAATCTTCCTTCTATCCTGATGTCACATTCTTCCTCGTTAAGTCCAGCCTCCTGAATGATCTGTTCTGTACATATATTTTAAAAGCTATGGAGATAAGATGCATTTCTGGTGCACTCCTTTCTGATTTTTAATCATGCAGTGTATCTTTGCTCTGTTCTGATGACTACTTAGTGGTTCAAATATAAGTTTTACAGGAGTACAATTGAAAGTTCTGATATTCGATTCTTCTCACGGTTAGCCACTACTTGTTGTGATCCATTTAGTCAAACACCTTTGCATATTCAACAAAGCACAAATAGACATTCTTCTGGTGCTCTCTGTGTTCAGCTAAAATTCCTCTAATGTTGATTTTAACATTCTAGTTCCACAGCCTCTTCTAAACTAAGCTTTCATGTTAGATAATCTTAGCAAAATCTTACCTGCATATGATATTTTAATAGTGTTACTCAATAATTTTTTCATTGTCAGGCCCTTTTTTCCTTTTTTTTGAAATGTGAATAAATAAGAAACTCTTCCAGTCAGTTGTCTGTGTAGTTGTTCTCCACATTTCTTGACACAGCCTCATGAGTGTGTCCAGGGCTGTATCTGTTTGCTGAAATATGACAATTGATATTCCATTAATTCCCGGGACCTTGTGTTTTGCTCAAATGAATAGCAAGTGGTAACTGAATGGGGGGAAAGAATAACTCACTCGATATTTTTCAAGCTGAAAGAACTGAAAAACAAGTTCAAGTTTTGAGCTGCAATACTGGGAGAGGAAGCTATAGTATCCTAGTGGCAAAAAGCTGTGCTGCAATCCTGAAGGTATACTGCTTGAGAACAGAGCTGTGGGAGAAAGATAAGCAATATCCTCTTGTTAATTGTCTCTAAAGCCAACCAAAGGGTCAGCTTTGGGTCATTTCTGTCTCTAAGGTACACAGCAACAATAAGGGCCAAAAGATAGTGGAGGTAATACCATGGAGTCAATGGATCAAAAAATAATTTAGTCAACACCGAAATATTTCAGGAAGTACCATCTGATCCACAGCCAAAGTTAATGAAAGAAGTTCAAGAGGTTTTTGTTGTGATTTTTGTTATGTGCAGTTGAGTCGTTAGTGACTCATAGCGACCCTATGTACAACAGCCCTAAACCCCGCTCTATCCTGTGCCAATCGCATTGCCTCTTGCACACCCATCCCAATTATCCCAGTCACTGAATCAATCCACCTCATAGAGGGTCTTCCCCTCCTGCGCTGTCCCTCCACCCTACCTAGCATGATGTCCCTCTCTAAAGACCTGTCTCTCCTTACAACATATCCAAAGTATGTCAGACGAAGCCCCAGAATCCTTGCCTCCAAGGAGTAGCCTGGTTTAACCCTCTCTAGGTTGTTGATGACTCTTCAATCAATCCTGATGCCACATTCCTCTGCGTACAGCCCAGCGTCTCAGATGATCTGTTCTGCATACAAATTGAAAAGTTCTGGAGACAAAACATATCCCTGAAGGACCCCTTTCTTGATTTTGAACCGTCCAGTGTCTCCCTGCTCTGTTCTGACGACTGCCTTTTGGTCTAAGTATAATACAGTTTCACATTAGCACAATCAAATATTCTGGGATTCCCATTCTTCTCAGAGTCAGCCATAGCTTGTTGTGATCCACACAGTCAAAAGCCTTTGCATAGTCAATGAAGCACAGATAGACATTTTTCTGGTATTCTCTGCTTTCTACCAAGATCCATCTAACATTAGCTATAAAATCCCTAGTACCATGACCTCTTCTAAATCCAGCCTGCACATCTGCAAGTTCTCTGTTGACATATTGTTCCAAACATTTTGGGATAATTTTCAGCAGAATCTTACTGGCATGTGATATCAATGATATTGTTCGATAATTTCCACACTCTCTTGGGTCACCTTTCTTTGGAATGGGAACAAATATTGATCTCTTCCAGTCAGTGGGTCAGCTGGCTGTCCTCCAGATTTCCTGGCACAACCTAGTAAGCACACCAAGGGCAGCGTCTGTTTGTTGAAATAAATCAATTGGTATGCTGTCAACTCCTGGAGCCTGGTTTTTTGCAAATTCCTTCAGAGCAACTTGAACTTCTTCCTTCAACATCATAGGCTCTTGCTCATACATTATTTCTTGAAATTCCTCTGTGTCAGCCAATTCCTTCTGACACAGTGACTCTCTGTACTCCTTCCATCTTCTTTTGATACTTCCTGGGTCATTCAGCATTCTATCCAAACTATCTTTATATATTGCCACCCGTGGCTTGAATTTGTTTTTCAACTGCTTCAGCTTAAGAAACGCTGAGTGAGTCTGGCCCTTTTGATTTTCTGACTCCAGCTCTCTGCACATTTCATTGTAGTATCTTGCTTTGTCGTCCTGGGCGCGGTTCTGAAATTTTCTGTTTAGCTCTTTTATTTCTTGGTTTCTTCCTTTAGCTTTTCTTCTTGGTGCTCTAATGCAATGCTCGGAGTGTCATCTGACATCCATCCTGGTCTTTTCTTCTTCAGCCTTTGTAATGATCTTTTGCAATCTTCATGGACGATTTTCTTGATATCCTCCGAGAGCTCATTTGGTCTTCATTCATTGGTGCTCAAGACCTCAAACCTGTTCCTGAGATGGTTTTGAAATTTGAGTGGGACAGACTGAAGGTCAAATTTTGGTTCCCGTGGACTTGATTAAATTTTCCTCAACTTCAGCTTGAACTTGCATATGAGTAGTTAGTTGGTGGTCTGTTCCACAATCGGCACCCGGCCTGGTTTTCACTGCAGGTATTGAGCTTCTCGACTGAGTCTTTCTGCAGTTTGATTCCTATGCCTACCGTCAGGTGAGATCCATGTGTGTAGCCTGTGTTTGTATTTCTTATAGAAGGTATTTACAATGAATAAATCATTGAATGTGCAGAACTCTATCATTCTATCTCCAGCCTCATTTATCTCACGGAGCCTGTGTTTTCTAGCTACTGATCCTTCTTCCCTGTTCGCAACTTTTGTGTTCTAGTCACCCATTATTATCAATGCATCTTGGTTGCATGTTTGATCAATTTCTGACTGCAAAAGTTGGTAGAAATCTCCAATTCTTATTTTACACAAAATCCTTCTGGAGAGTGCCTAAAATGACTGGAATAGTACATAGACAGAGAACTACTCAAAATACAAACTTGATTTAAAAGAGGCTGTGGCACTAGGGACATCGTTGTCCATGTCAGATAGATCTTTGCTGAAATCAAAGAGTACCAGAATGCCTATTTGTGTTTTATTTTTACTGGGTAGATCACAACAATTTTGGCTAACATTGAGAAGAATGAGCATCTCAGAACACTTGATTGTGCTAATGCAAATCTCATACTTAGAACATAAAATATTCATCAGAACATTGCAAGGAAAAACTGCATAGTGGAAAACTTAATTGTGTAAGGGTGAAGGAAAATATTTTGGGTATATATCTTTGTGTGTAGAGAATATTTCTTTTCCTCATCCTTTATCTGATGTTTTATTAAATATAAAATATAATGATCCTAATGAATTTTTTGTGCTTGTTAATCTTATCATTTTAGGTAAATGTGATTTTATAATTTTCTTTATATTCATGATTTGAGGAAATATGTATAAATACCTGATTAAAAGTAATAGACTGTGTTGAGTAATTTTATATGCAAATATAACTATGTCATAATACTTAGAAATTTGGTACTATATGTATAAACACCATGTCTTAGAATGGGTGCAGCCATGGTGCCCCCTAGAAGGAATGGTGGTGAGAATTCATCTTTCGTATATTAGGCATGATTGTTGTCAAATGAGACCAGTCCTTGGAAACAGATATCAAGTTCAGAAAAGAAAAAAATCAGTGAAAGAGGGGAAGATCTTCAATTAGATAGATTGAGACAGTGACTGTAAAAATTGACTCACATGTGTCAGACATGATGAGGATGGTGCAGGACAGAGAAGGATAGCATCTGGATGGTTACTATGAGTCACAGTTGACTGGAGGGTAACTAACAACACATACCATTCTTCACTTCCTGACAAGATGTGAGCATCCAATTAATCTGAAAGGTGATTTCCTTGAGATCATGGCCTGCATCCAATATATCAATATATAAATGAATGTTCTGGCAGATCTCTCTCTTTCTCCCTTGCTTTCTCTCCATCTCTCTGGGTTCGGTATTCAATTCTATATAATTTTGTCTGTCCCCCAGTTTCTGGGACTTAAGAAGCTAACAGCAAGCTGCCTCACCTGCATATTTTCTATTAACTAGCTCCTTAAACATAGTATGCCAGAGGACTTCAGCCTGACTCATGAATTTGGAAATTGCCAGTCCAATAATTGCATAAGACGTTTCCTTGAAGTAAAGCTTTCTCTCTTTGTTTAAAATATGCTCTATTGATTTTTCTACTTTACAGAATGGAGACAACAAAGAATATATAGTCTGTTTTATAAAATTTGATCTTCACTCAGCATACTTAAGCACCTTTAGAGTAAATGTTTTCCCAGTTAAAAATATTGTGGTAAATAAAAAAGAATCTATGAAGCTTATAATTAATTAACCATATAATTCAACTTTTGACTATTTTATGCCCAAAGTAAATTACTGTTTATCTTGTGAAAACATTAAAATAATAAGATCTTTTGGAAAAAAAAAAGTCTGTACACATGATACCGATTACACACTATGGTAGAAATATACTATTAATGTTGTTGTTGTTAAGTGCCATCAAACAGCAGGCGTCTCATAGCAACCCTATGAAGGAGAGTCCTTGACGTTTGTGTGCCTTTCATCCTCTCTCCGGGTTCATAGGGTTTCCGGAGGCAAGCTACTATGGAAGTGGATGCCACTCCTCCTTCCAAATACTATTAATCGGTACAGATTATTATACTTACAACGAACATACATACATACATACGCACATATCAATTTCTTTTTTGAGTTTAAATAATTGACATAAGGAAATAAATGCTTTAATCCAGATGTGTGTCAACATAGTCATATATCTGTTATTGTAAGATTGTTGTCTTGGTGGGTATCATTGTATCATCAGAGTAGTCCATGAATAACAGATAAAAACACTTCTTCATCCTTGAGAATCTTAAAAAATATTGCCATATTTGAACTCACTGTTGCAGTTAATGTGTCAATTGCACTGAAGATCTTCTATTTTTTCCTTTATTCCTCTGTTACCTACCAAGCATGATGGCTTTATCCATGGTCTGCTGGTTGCTAGGAAATGCTGAGGTGGCTATGACTCATAGTGACCCTATGAACAACAACAGATCTGAAACTTGCTCTGTCCAGTATCATTCTCATGATCTCTGCCATGCTCAAATCCACTGTAGTAGTCACTGTGTCATTTAATCTCTTTGAGGGTTTTTCTGTCTTTCATTAGTCTACCTCTTTCTGAAGACTAGCCCTTCCTGAAAGTGTACGCAATCAAAATAAAGCTAATTTTCACATCTTTGCATCAAAAAAGCACCCTAGTTGTCTTCAAGAAAGACTTGGTTCTTTTGGAAGTCCTTGAGATATTCAATACTCATTATCAACACTACAGTTTAAAGACATTGATTCTCCTTTGCCCTCCTACATTCATTGTCCTACTTCCAGATGTATAAAAACAATTTAAAATATCATGGCTTTTGTGAGGCCCACCTTAGGCTGATGTCAGCATTCTTGGTGAGGTCTTTGAGAGCATATTTTGAGAGCAATGCAACACATCTTTTTGTTTCTGAATTGCTGCAACTGTGGGTATGGATTTTGAATCCAATTAAAAAATTTGTTATCAACTTCAATTTTTTTTCTCTGTCTGTCATGATCTTATCTATTAGTATAGTGGTTGAAGAATTGTGTTTTCTTGATATTGAAACATAATCAATACTGAAGGTTGTAGTCTGAACAACTGCAGCAAATGCTTCAAGTCTTCTTAACTTTCAGCAAGCAAGGATGTACTATCTGCATAATACAAGTTGTTGATGAGTCTTCCTTGGATTGTGGTGCCACATTCTACAGCACAGTTCAGCTTTTCATATCATTTGCTTAGAGTACAAATTGGATGGGCGTGGAGACAGGATACAACCCTGAAGCACATCTTTCCCTGTTTTAAACGGTGCAGTGTTCCTTTTTCTGCTTGGACAACTACTTCTTGATCTATGCATAGATTTCTCTTGAGCACCCACAAATTCTTGATGATTCCTATTCTTCTTCATTCTAGCCATAATTTGTTATGATCCATACAGGCAAAGAACGTGTAGTCTATAAAACACAAGTAAATATCAATCTGGTATGTTGTGGTTTAAACTAAGATTTATCTAATATCAGTAATGATGTCCACCATTCCAAGACCTCTTCTGAATCAAGGTTGACTTTCCTGGAGTTCTCTGTCAATATACTATTGCAGTAGTTTTTGGATAATCTTTCCCATGACTTTACCTGCATGTGATATAAATGATATAATTTAATAATTTCAGGAATTACTATCTCCTGTTTATTTGTGAGAGAGAGAAAGTTTCGACTTTTGCTCATCTCCCCAAATTCATTCTCCTGGCAGTTCATATTATATTTAATGTCTTTATCCTCAACTATAATTTAGAGGCACTAATTCTTTTTCATCCTTTCTTATTCATTACTCAATATTTGCATATATATATAAGGTGAAAGTAGTATTTCTTGAGTCAGCTAAACTTTAATCCTAAAAGTAATATCCTTGTTTTTGAGTAAATATTTCACAGTAATTCACTAAAAGGGCCTCAATTGTAGATCTATATGAAATTAAATCCTTGATAATTTCATTGTTTTTTCCATTTATTTTTACAAGAAGAATTTGACCAGTAATAAAAAATTTTTGTTTTCTGATTTTAAGGAATATAATTGATACTGGAGTCTCCATTATAGATTATAATCCACAAACCAAGACAAAAAAGTATTACCATTGGAACTTCATTTTCTTATATGAAAGATTAATAATGAATGATGAAGAGAAACAACTGAAAATATCCAATAATAGAATGTGGTGTGTGTGCGTGTGTGTGTGTGTGTGTTTTCACTGAGTTAGAGTTGAGCATGTTCACAGTGACCCTATGAACAAAAAGCCTGAAGCCCCTCTACAATCGTCAACATTTATCAGAGCTCATAGAGTTTCCAGAGTATGTTATTTAGGAAGTGGATGCCACTCCTGCTACCTAACCTTCCAAACCTTCCATTCCAATAGAATGCTATTGGTTGAGTCACCTGTGATTCATAGCGACCCTGTGTACAGCAGCTCTGAACCTTTCCCTGGCCTGAGCCAGTCTCACTAATTCTGACACAACAGCCCACATTGCTCAAGCTACTGTATAAATCCATCTCATCTGGAGTCTCCTTCTCTTGCTCCATCCTTCCACCCTTCTGAGAATGATTTCCTTTTCCAAGGACCAATCTCTCCTGCACATGTGCACAAAGTAAATTGGGCAGAGCTTCAAAATCCTAGCCTCCAAGGAGAGACTTGGTTTCCCACTCTCCAAGACAGACTTATTTGTTTTCTTGACAGTTCATGGTATGTTTAAGACTCCTCTCCAGCACCACAACTCAAAGATATCTATTCTTCTATCATTCTTAGTCATTGTCCAATACTCTGAAGCATAATAAATCATTGAGAAAACCATGGCCTAGATTAGGTGCATCTTTGCATCTAGACTTACATCGTTGCTCTTCAGCACTCTGGAGAGGACCATGACAGCAGATCTTCCCAATAGAATTTATCTTTTGTTTCCTGACTACTGGTATTAAATAAGAGTATTGATTGTGGATCAAAGCAAGCTATAACAACCTCAATCTCTTTTCCATCTAATATGGTGCTGCCAGTTGGCCCATTGGTGAGAATCTTCGTCTTCTTGATGTTGAGCTTCAATTCATATTGAAGGCTACAGTCCTTGACTTTTTCCACAAATACTTCAGGTCTTCTTGAGTTTCAGCAAGCAAGGTTGTGTCCTCTTCATATTGTAGGTTGTTAATGAGTCTCCCTCCAATCTTGATACCACACTCCTCCTCATAAAGCCCTACTTCATGAATGATCTGTTCTGTATACAGATTGAAAAGGTTCGGGGAAGGGATACATCTGTAACACACTCCTTTCTTAATTTTGAACCATGCAGTGTTTCCTTGCTCTGTGCTGGAGACTGCTTCTTAGTCCAAGTATAGGTTTCTTATAATCAAGATCAAGTGCTCTGAGATTCCCATTTTCCTCAAGGTTAGTCACAATTTATTGTGATCCACAGTCAAATGTCTTTGCACAGTCAATGAAACAGACATTTTCTGATACTCTCTGCTTTCTTCCAAAGTCCATCTGACATTGGCAATAATGTCCCTAGTGCCACGAATGTGTGGTATACAGAGTATGAAATATAAACAGTCAAAGTTGTAAAAAAAATGAAATAGAGTGCATAAAGATTTGCAATATAGGCATTGGTTACTGAGATTGTCACTTTGATCATGGTACCTTTTAAAAAAAGTATTGCTATCTTCTTTTTTTGGAATGAAAATTAATATGAATGTCTTCCAATCAGTTGGCCAGGAAACCATCTTCCAAATTTATTGTCACAGGCTAAAGATCATATCCAGGGCTGCATTTGTTTTCTGAAACATCTCAATTGCTATATAAATTCTCATTTCTTGATATTTTGCCAATACCTTAAGTGAAACTTTGAGTTCTTCTCTCATTACCATTGGTCCTTGATCATATGCTACATCATCAAATAGCTCAGTGTCCACTAATTATTTTTTATAGAGTGACTCTATGTATTTCTTCCATCTTCATTTGATGCTTCTTGTATCACTCAAACTTTTTTCCCATAGACTCATTCAGTGTTTGAATTTGTTCTTTAGTTCTTTCATCTTGAAAAATGCCTAAGGTATTTATCCCTTTTAACTCCTACTCTTGGTACATTTCATTATACTGCTTTGCTTTGCTTTGCTTTGCTTTGTTTTGCTTTGCTTTGCTTTGCTTTGCTTTCTTAAGCTATCCTTTGAGATCTGCTGAGTTCTCTTCAGCTTTTCTTCTCTTTGTTTTAGCCTATGTTCTAGTACAAGTTTCAGAGTCTCTTCTGACATTCATTTTTGTCTTTTCTTCCTTTCATCTTTTGCTTTCTTTATGAGTGTTATACTGATGTAGCCCCACAACTCATCTTGTCTTTGATTGTCAGTATACAAGCTGTCAAATATAGTTTTGAGATGGTTTTTAGATTCAGCTGGTTAGACTCAACATCTTATTTTAGTTCTTGTTGAGTTGTATTAATTTTCCTCATCTTCAATTTGGACTTATATATCAACTTCTCATATTCTTCAGGCATGTTATCTTAAGGGGCCAATACTGACAGGAAGATAAACTGCCAAAGACAGAGAAATTAAGCAAAAATAGGAAGATTTTTTTAAATTGATATTTTAATGAAAGTTTATAGAGAACTTAGATATCCATTAATTCATTGTTGCACATTTTCCTCCCTCCTCCCCCTTCTCCCAAAGTTTGCCTTTTTCTTTGGGGGAAAATTTCTTTCGTTGTTATACAGTGCAGCAACAATGAAATAAAGTAGTAAACCATTTTTTATGGTACAGGATAAATTAGCAATTTGCAGTACAAGTTGATGGCTTCATTATTAGATCCCTTATATTGACCATCCACTTCCAAAATAGCAGAATTTTGAAAGCTCTATGTACAATAATATTTAGATTAGCAGATAGGGAAACTGAGGTGGAGGTTTCAAGTATGGAAATACAAAGGATGAGAAACAGTTGTAAGCAGACACTAGTGATTAGAACAAGAATGTGAGAACCATGAATGTAGAAAAATTAGACATTATTAAGGAATAAATGGAGCACATAAATATTGACATCCTAGGTATTGGTAAGACCAGATGGACTGGCATGGAGCATTTTTAGTCAGATGATCATATGATTCATTATACTGGAGATGAAAAGGTGAGGAAAAATGGGATTGCTTTCATAGTTTAAAAAGTCATTAATAGATACATCCTAAAATACAATATGGTGAGAGACAGGATAACATCCATACACATACAAGGAAGTCCAGTGAATACCACCATAATTAGACTTTATGCACCAACAAACAGAGCCAAAGAAGAGAAAACAAAAGGTTTATATCAACTATTGCAGTCAGAGATCGATCGAATATGCAGTCAAGATGCATTAATAATAACTGGTGACTGGAATGCCAAAACTGGGAACAAAGAAGATGGATCAATAGCTGGAAAACATAGGCTTGGTGACTTAAATGAATCTAGAGATAGAATTTTGCCCAATCCATGATTTATTCATTGCAAATACATTTTGTAAGAAACATAATGCAGCTTATACGTATGGATTTCATCTGACGGTATGCATAGGAATCAGATTGATGCATACATCTGTGAAAAAAAAACACTAGAGAGTCTCAATATCAGCTGTGAAAACTAGCCCAGGTGCTAATTGTAGAACAGACCACCAACTACTCTTATGAAATTTCAAGTTGAAGCTAAGGAAAATTAAATCAAATCCACGGGAAACAATTATGATGTTGGGCTGACCTGAACTTCAAAACCATTTCAGGCACAGGTTTGAGGACTTGAACACAAATGAGTGAAAACCAGGAGAGTTATGGGAGGATATCAAAATATAATCCAGGGAGAGTACAAAAGATCATTACAAAGACAAAGGAGGAAAAAAAGACCAACATGGATGTCAGAAGAGACTGTGAATATTACACTAGAGTGCCAAGGATCCAAAGCAGAGGCAAGAAATCAAAATATTGAGGAGCTGAACAGAAGATTTCAAAGAGCACCTCGGGAAGACAAAGTATTATAATGAAATGTGCAAAGAGCTGGAGTCAGAAAATCAAAGAGGCCAAAGGCCTCAGCATTTCTTAAGCTCAAGGAACTGAAGAAAAAATTCAAGTCTCAAGTTGTAATACTTAAGGATGCTTTGGGCAGAATATTAAATGATCTAGGAAGAATTAAAAGAAGATGGAAAGAGTATATAGAGTCACTGTACCAAAAGGAATTGGCAGACACAGAAGAATTTAATGAAACAATATATGAGCAAGAACCTGTGTTGTTGTTGAATGAGAGAGTCCAAGGTGCGTTGAAAGAATTGGCAAAAATTAAGGCCCCAGGAATTGATGATATACCAATTGACATATTTCATCTAACAGATGCTGCTCTAGATGTATTCACTAAGATGTGCCAAGAAATTTGGTGGACAACCACTTGGCCAACAGACTGTTCCTGCTCCCAAGAAAGGTGATCCAACATAATGTGAAAATTATCAAATAATATCATTAATATCACATACAAACAAGATTTGCTGAAGATTATCCAAAAACAATTGGAACACGTATCAACAGAGTACTACCTGAAATGCAGCCTGGGTTTCAAAAGGGTCTTGGTAGTAGGGATATTGTAGCTAAAGTTAGATGAATCTTGGCTGAAAGCAGGAATACTAGAGGAATGTCTGTCTGTGTTTCATTGATTATGCAAAGGTGTTTGAATGTGTGGATCATAACAAACTATGGCTAACTCTGAGAAAAATGGGAATCCCAGAACATTTGATCATGCTAATGTGAAACCTATACTTAGACCA
>NW_006400132.1:608401-609385 GCF_000299155.1 Elephantulus edwardii
CCTTAGGAAACATCACATTTCTTGCTGGTGTGCATATTATTTCTTACTATAGAGATGATCCAGGCTGTTCTTATTCCTTCAAATATGTGCCGATAAGGTAGCTAGCATAATTTAGGGTGTCATAGATATAGGTAAAAGAATTGCTTACCTTTGGAGACACATTTTGAGGAGGCAAATGGGAACTAAATGAATGGGTTTATTAATTACAGATTTATGTTTTTCACATTGTATTGACACCAGGAATAAACTCCATTGAATATAATGGCAAATTTTTAAAAAAAGTATTTCTAGTTGTTTGAACTGGAATGAGTTTCAATAAATGTTTTGAACATTTTAGTGTTGTCTCTCTGATAATAACAAAAGAAAATAATTTATGTTTAACTTTTTCCTCTTAGATGTCTGTGTTATAACACTTGTTCTTTTCATAGTGAGACGTCACAATAGTAGGCACGTAGATATACAAGCTCTTTGTTTATCAAACCCATCAGTACTGACCACTTCTACTTGGTTTAAGTGGAAGAGGAACTAGGTGAATCAACCTGTATATGATGTGAGCTTTTGTTTTGGGTTGCTATATCCAAAAAGAAAAGCAAATAAAAATGCTGGTTGTTGAAAAATTGGAGTAGGATCCTATTGTTTTACCTCAAAGGTCTTTATAAAGAACCAGGAGCCACTTGTCTTTTTAAGCTCTATATTTAGTGAGTGGATACATCTGAATTTCATAATCATCTTATGAATAGGTTTGAGCCATTGAAAAACAATGATAGAAGATCAAATGAGTTGTGGTATTATATCAAGGATATCATTCATGAAAAAGTTCAAAAAGCAAAAGTTCATTACAAAAATTGAGGAGGGGAAAAAAAATCAAATTGAATGTCAGATGAGACTCTAAAGATTGCCCTGGAGAATTAAGAAGCCAAATCTAAATGAAAGCATGTCAAAGTGAAAGAGCTGAATGGACAATTTACAAGGGAAGCTCAGGAG
>NW_006400132.1:611303-615274 GCF_000299155.1 Elephantulus edwardii
TATGTGTTGTTGAGATGCTTAAAATTCATAGAGACCCTAATTATAATAGTTTTGAACTCTGCCTTATCCTGAGCTAGTTTAATTGTCTCTGACACATCTTCCCCTATTACCCCATTTACTGTGTTAATCCATCTCATCAAGGACTTTTCTCTCTTGTACTTTCTCTTCATCCTTCCAAGCATGATGACTTTCTCCAAGGACTGGCACCTCCTGGAAAATCAGTTCACCATATTTACTTTATTTTTATTATGTTAACTTAGAACTATGAAAAGAAAATGTATAGTCAAGAATAAAACTTTACTTTTAATGGAAGCTAATATTAAAGATAGACATTTTATTGTGAAATTCAAATACTGTGAAGCTGATTATTTCAGAGTTCTGTGTAAAACGCCATGTGGCTTTGAAAGTAAATGACAAGTTTTTCCTTATTAATCTCTCTTTTCATGGCAATTTTTATACTTTGCATTTACTGTCTATTCATATCCTTTGATGAGAAATGCAGAATACAGCAATGTGTCTAATGTGTTGACTAAAAATAACCCCAGCTATATTTTAGACAGCTAAAAAGACTAGACTGTATTATCTTTTGAAATATCAGAACAAAGGCCTTTTCAGTTCATGAAGAATGAATGAAAAATTGCTCTAATTAGCTTATTTTAATTTGTAAAGAGGAATATAAGTTGTCTACACATTATAAATGCCTGTTTTTTAGTGATTAGCTTTTATTTCTAGATATTATACTCAACCACCTGCCTTGTTTCTGGTCAAATGCCCTCTTTCTGTCTCCATGTTCAATCGTATCATGTAATTTAAAAAATTATTTAAATATAAGTAACATTGACCTCACAATTTTCCATAAAATATGCTTTTATCATTCTATTTGTGAGACTAAACTATATATCTAGTAACAAACTACACATCCAATATAAAGGCTATGGTTCTGAACTACTCATTCACTTTCACATCCAAATAATCACTGTTTTCGTAACTATTTCTCACATTGACACTTATCAATTTTACCCTCATTCACATTACTTCAGTTTTTTGTTGATTTTTGCTTGATATATTACGATTCACTTTAAATGCTGTCAAGCTTTTCTTTTGATATCTGCCCTGCACTGCAGTTATCAAAAATAATTTTCTAAAATTCAAATAATAGAATCAAGTATATTACAGAAGCTAGATAATGAACCCAAGAACTCTCAAAATAAAGCATAAGAATTTAATATTTATGTACTTTTTGGAGAGCTCATATGCTTCCCTCACCTTCTCAACCTTATTTCCAGCTTTGATTCTACATACATGCCCTCTAATCATGTTAAATTTAACTACTTATGGGTACATAATCACATCCTCTCGAAGAGGATGGCTCCGGTGAACCAGTCCTTATTTGCACTGCTAACCCAAAGATCTTACCTCTTTGACATATGGAATTTTTTAGGCTCCCTGATCAACCCTGAAAGGGTAAGTAGTCTCTTCCCATTTGATGTATACTTTTAGCATGAAATCCATTGGAGGATCAACCATGAGTCAGTTCTGACTTAACCACAGGGTTTCATTGTTGATCTCCACCACATTTGTTGGCTAGTTAATTGTTTTGACAAATTCAGCTTTTAAAATAAAATATTTTTACTTTTGGAAGCTTTTAATCTGTAGCTTAATTTACTGTGGGGTTTGCGTCTATGCTTGATTTTTGTTTTAAATGTGATAAAAGGTAGAATTAAAACAAAGTCAAGAAAATACTGAAAAAAAATGTATAGAGAAAATAATTGTCGGGAAAAAAATAGCAAATTTACCCCTAAATTTCATGATTTATAATACACAGTATATTTCTAATTACCATATATCTCTATATGGAAAAAATATGCATCAGGATTGGACAAAGACTCATCAACAATCTGTGTTATGCAGATGACACAACTCTATTCGATCAAACTGAGGAGGACCTGAAGTGATTGCTGCAAAAGGTCAAAGAAAGATTCTCACCACTTGTCCAATTGGCAGCACCGTGATAGATGTTGAAGAGTTTGAGATTGTCAACAGCTTTAGTTTGCTTAGCTCCACAATAAACACTCTTGATACCAGCAGCCAGGAAATTAAAAGATGAAATACAGTGTGAAAGTCTGCTGTTAAGGATATCTCCAAAGTACTGAGAAGCAGCAATGTCAGTCTGAAGGGTAAGGTGTACCTGATCCAGGCCATAGTCTTTGCAATTTTTGCTATGCATCAGAGAACATGAAAATGACTAGGGATGAAGTTGCTGTTGTTGTTATGTGCCATTGAGTCGCTTTCAACTCATAGCGACCCTATGTACAAAAGCCCTAAACTCTGCTCCGTCCTGTGCCAATCGCGCTGTCTCTGACACACCCATCCCAATTACCCCAGTCACTGAATCAATCCACCTCATAGAGGGTCTTCCCCTACTGTGCTGTCCCTCCACCCTCCCAAGCATGATGTCCCTCTCCAAGAACCGGTCTCTTCTTCCAATATGTCCAAAGTATGTTAGATGGAGTCTCAGAATCCTTTCCTCCAGGGAGCAGCCCAGTTTAATCCTTTCGAGGATGAATCTGTTTGTTTTCCTAGCAGTCCATGGTGCCCTCAATACTCTTCTTTAGCACCACAGCTCAAAGGATCAATACCTTTGACTTGTGGTGCTGGAGAAGAGTGTTCAATACACTATGGACTGCTAAGAGAACAAACATGTTCAGCTTAGAGAAGGTGAAACCAGGCTGCTCTTTGACGCCAAGAATTCTGAAGCTTCATGTCACCTAATCTGGAGATGTTGCAAGGAGGGACCAGTTCTTGGAGAGGGATGTCATGCTTGGGAGGGTGGAGGGAAAGCATAATAAAGGAAGACCCTTGATGAGATGGATTGCTTCTGTGACTGGGGTCATCAGGGTAGGTGTGACAGAGACAATAAGATTGGCACAGGATAGAGTTTAGGGTTGTTGTACATAGGGTTGCTATGAGTCTCAAGCGACTAGCCAGCACATAACAACAATAATTATCAATAAGGCAGCTCTGGTCGCTTAATGATAAGGAATTGCACTGCTAATACAAAGACATGCGATTACAATCCATCACCTACTCCGCAGGAATAAAATGGTCAATCTTCTGTGATTTTTTACATTCTCTGAAAACCCCTTGGAGGTATAGCTCTGAGACAGATGCAACCCTGTGGTACATAGCAACAAACATCAATTCTCAATAATTCTACTCAGTCTTTGAAAAAATCATTTGTGAAATTCTTTTTATTTTGTTTTTTTATTTTTGTTTAGACATGGTGCTAGTTGAGGCTATTCTTTGGAGAGGTACATCATGTTTGAAAAGGTGGAGAGTCAATACAAGAAACAAGACCCCCAATGAGATGAATTAACACAGCGTTGGCAGCTATGGGCTCAGAGATGTGTCAGAGATGATGAGGATGGTACAGAATAGGATAGGGTTCAAGTCTATTGTTCTTAGGGTCACTAACAAAGATATTTGAACTAACAATACCTAAAAAAACAGCAATGGAAATTTAAAAATAAAAATAATTTTCAAATTCAGTTCCACAGAAATTACATGCAAAATAGTTACTTTATTCTACCAAAACACTTGCATTCTTAGTAGACTGGATGAGGACTTATCAATCAGGCTTTGAAAGATCTCAAATCAGAGTAGCCTAACAGAGAGTCAGAACCTTAGCCATTATCCAGTAAAAGGCTATCTGGATCTTCACCTGCCAATAATGAGGAGCTCTTACCTATCTCTTCGTAGAGGCCAAATGGGGAATCTGGGCTTTTTCACTCTCCCTGCTGTAAGAGAAAACATGCATTTTTCACTTACCAGACTAGTGTTTGCGGAATGTAGGTAAAATAGAAACTTTAAATAAAACCTTTGTTTCAGAGCATTAAAAAAAGAAGTATAACTTTTAAATGAACATCATTAATTAAACTGAGAATCAGAAAAAATATAAATTTAAATTAAAA
>NW_006400132.1:615374-627130 GCF_000299155.1 Elephantulus edwardii
TTTACACTCTTCTAGGAACCAGGCTAAAAAAAAAAAAAAATAAGAGCACCAATAAATTTTTTTCTAACTTTCTCTAACAAACTCATTTGAAGACGGAGATAGTCAGGCTTGAAGGAATTGAATCTAAATAGTTAAAACAATAAAAATGTATATGAACTTTGTAAGCAAGCCAGCATAAAATTTTTTAAAAGGGGAAAAATATCTTCTAAAAAATATTTAAAATGTTAGAATTGAGCAGAGAAATTCTAATTTAGAATAAATAATAATCTTTAATAAAATTGATGTATATATCAATTTGTGATTTTAGTAAATATTTTATGAATGCTTACCATGAACCAGGAACTGTTGTATGTACCAGTAAATAGAAATGAGCAAAAATGGCAAAAGTTCTATCTTCTTGGAGTTTAATGTAAAGTACTAAGCAATCAATGAAAATAAGTAATATTTATTGTGTGCCAGGCAACTTATACAGAAAAAAGTTAACGTTGAGAAAGGAAAGAAAGCGCCGTGCAGTGAAAGTCATTTAAAAGAAGACATTATGATGAGTGCAATATATTAGTCATAAAAGGACAAAAACCATGTAACACCATGGTTATAAAATAAGACTAACGTGGGTTTGTTAGGGAGAGAATAGGGAAGTAGATAAACAATGAACTCTGTCTTGAAACAGGTGAGGAAGAGAACAATCTGAAAGAAATATATGATTAGGCATTATCTGTAGGACCACAATCTGCAACAGGAGACACATCCCAAAATGGACTAGGAGAGCGAGGACAACGTACAACACTGAATGCATAAACATTCTTTTTAAAAGAAAAAAATAAATTATTCACAAAAATGGAACTTTTAAGAGACAAAAATATTTATAGAAATGGCACAACTCAAAATAGAGATAAATTCACAAATATTTTTAAAAGAAAAAAATAAATTATCAGCAAAAATGGAACTTTTAAGAGACAAAAATATTTATAGAAATGGCACAACTCAAAATAGAGATAAATTCACAATTATCTTGAAAATGTCAATACACATCTCTCAACAATTGAAAGAATAATGACAAAAAAATCAACAAGATTCAGAAGAATTTAGTAGCACCATTAACAAACAGAATTCAATAAGTATCTATAGATCTTCCACCAAGCAAAAGCAGAGTACAAATTATTTTTAAGTGCCTTTGAATGTGTGTCAAGATAGACCATTCCCCTTGACAATAATTTAAAATAATTCAATCAGACATAATGTGCTGTCTGACGATGATGGAATAAAATTATAAATCAATAAAAAAAGTAAGAGAAAAATCTCTAAACACTTTTGCACTAAAAACATGCTTTCAAATAATCCATTGGTCAAGGAGAAAGCCCCAAGGAAGTAAAAAAAAAATAGAAGCATATTTTACTAAAATTAAAACATAGTATGATGAATTTGTAAGTGTAGTAAAAGCAGTGCTGAGATGAAAACATAATAGTGTTACACACTTAGACTGCAAATTTCACATGTCTTCTTAAAAGAGTTTCCCAGTGTGCTATGCTATTCAGCCACTTGAAAATAATATCTTCGTTATTAACTTTTTAAATGTTCTCTTTGGCGTTAGGCACCAATAATTGGTTAATAAACTGGACAGATAACCAAAAAGTTAGAGGATTGTGTCCACTCAAAGGGATTAAAATGGAAGAATCTGGTGGTTAATTTCTGAAAAATCAGCCTTTTGAAATTTTATGGTTAACGGTTCTGCTCTGACACATCTACAGTCACGGTGAATCCAAGTCTACGGCACCTCTTTTTGTTGTTATGGTCTATTACATTTTCTCTCCCATGAAACAACTTTTTGTTTTTTTAATGCTTTTCAGGTTTCTATTTTCCTTTTCTTTTTAATTAAAACATGTTAATCACCTGAAGTATTTCAAATAGAAAATAATTTATAAATGAATATTCATGAATATCTAGTATAGTAAAAGCATCATCTTGTGTTGAATAAGAAACTTAACACTCATTTCAGAACAGCTAGAACACTTAGGTCTCCCTTCATTGTGTTATAGCCTTCATTGATCCATGGCATTGTTTGTGTTCCAGGTGGCTGCACAGTGAAGATGCATCCAGCTGGGAGGGCTGCTCTGATTAATGTCCATCACACATTAGGTGCAGATGGCATGACACTTATTACCTTTATTAATTTATTAGTCCCGCCACCAGGGAAAAAGCATTTTCTTTCAATTGGAATCACTTGGGGGGAAAAGGACAGAATGCTGCCATGGGTCCACATCAAGTAACCAAAAGTAGCTTAAGATGAAAGAAATCAGTAATTGCTTGGACAGAAGCAGTGTGCACTGGCATTCTTCCACAATTCCTGCACTGAAAACCAGATGGAACACAGTCTGTCAGGTGAAGCATTTTCACATTGCTCTTTATTAGAGCACTGCTGGCTGTGGTTTGCATAAAATGGAAACGTTCTACACTCAGTTTTTAAGATTTTTACTGATTAGTGGAATGGAATTGTTAAAATTATATATAATAAAAATGTATTTGGAGTGTACGGGACAAAATATGTGTACGCATATTTAGCTTTACATTTGTGTTACATTTGTGCTATTAAGATGAATACGAAATCTGTGTAATTGTTTAGGAAACAAGTGATCACTATGCCAAAAATTGGAATATACACTGAGACATCCTCAAACTTATCAGTTTTCTATTTTCCAGCACATTATAATTATATTATAATATATAGTATATTTAATTACATTATGAGTACATTATAAATATATTATCATTTCCAGGACATTATAAAAGGTAAAGACTTATTAAGTGTTGAATTAAATTATCTGCAAGTCAGTTTCAAATTTGGTATCATTTTTATTTTTAAAAATATTATACAATTATTCTTTCTATGCTCTGTATCATCTTACTTCTGTTCCTAGTAACTGAAAAGTTTAGCTTACATGGTAGTATTCATAGGAAGAAACTATTGCTTTAATGTTTTTATTGTATAATGAATTTGAGCATCAAAACTCTAGGTCTTTTTTAAATAAGGCATCAGGCACAAAATACATCATTTATGCTTTTATGACCAAAACAAATATTAAACATCTATACATTTAAAATGATATTTTCTGATTGGCTCCAACACTAAAAAAATAAAAATATGTTATTTATATTTCTTTAAAGAAGAATGATTTATCATAGTGTCTATGCAGAGCAAACAAAATATATACTTCACTGAACTTCTGAACATGTGAAGATTTGGTACCTCCTGAGTTAAATTTTAAATACGATGGCCTTACTAGATGCTTGAAAGCAAAGACAGAGGAAATATCCATATAAATGGAAATAGAGCAGTGCATCAGATTCATTGGGTAAATATGCATTAAAACATATGATATATGAAATAAAGATAAATATATACCATCATATATGAAATGTTGTCATTATTTTCCTGTATGCTCCAAGAGGGATTCCTCCCCACTCATACTTTACATTCTGAATATGTTATTGTTATTGTTCTTGTATACTGTTGAGTAGGAACTGACTGAGATCTGAACCTCCAGCAGATTTTCAGATGCAGTAAATCACAAGGGAGGGAACTCTGGTGTCCTAGTGGGAAGAAGCTACAATGCAATTCCAAAGGCAGGTGGTTCTAATGCACCAGCTATTACATGAAAGAAGGATGAAATCTCTAAGGAGATTAACTGCCTTTGAAAACCAGCTAGAGGGGAAGCTATGAGTTGGTTCCCACTTGATAGCAGACAATAACAACAGCAGTTATTTAAGAGAAACTTGTTGGGTACTTATCTTGTATGAGGCATTAAAGGCAATATGATGAGCATATGAAGATAAGGTCCCCTCTACACTGTATTTATAGTAACTTGGGACTGTTCTTGTTGTGTTGTTGTTATGTGCCGTCGAGTCGCTTGCGACTCATAGCAACCCTATGTACACCAGCTCAAAACCCTACTCTGTCCTGTGGCAATCTCATTGGGACTACCAACAATTAATTAAATGGAATCAAGTATCATTAAAGTATATACAAGAATATACAAAATATAAAGAATATATATAAAGAATATACAAAAAACTGTTTGAGCTAAGAAAAAATATTCCATTTAAATAGCTGAAATGAAACCATACTGAGGCTGGGACTACAGTGTGAACACTCAGAGGAAGAAAATAAAAACTTAATAAGGTAGAAGTAAACATAAAGAAAAGCCTGTAGGGGAAATAGATCTGTTCTTTTACTGGAATTGAAATTCGATTTGTTTGACTGTAATCCCTTCTGGGTGGCAATGCAAGATAGAGTACCAATGGTATTTTATAATGAAAAGTCCATTAATAATAATAATTATACATACACAGACATAATGCAGAACCATTTAAAACTATATCTGAATAAATACATTATTTTTACTGCAAAATGAAAAAGAACTCATTCTTAAAAAGTCAATTCTAACTCATAGTGACTATGTGTGTTTCAGATTAAAATTGTACTCCACAGGATTTTCAATGATTCAAATAATTCTGAGGACCCCACTCTTGTTAGTTTCCATAACCTAGGGGCTTGTGTGTATTGTTATGATGCCAGAAATTAAACTTCAGATATTTCAAATATCAATAGAGTTACTAATATGGACAGATTTCAGCATAGCTTCAATTAAAAAACAGACTGAAAATAAAGGCCTGGTTATCTATTTCTGTAACTTAAAAAGAAATATTTTTTAATTGTGACTTTAATGAAAGTTTATAGAAAGATTGTGTTGTCATTCATTCGCTATTGTGCATTTTCCTCCTTTCCCTTTCCTCCCCCCTTCAAGTTCTCTTTGTAATGCCCCTCTTGTTTCAGATGCTTAATTACATACACATGATATTTAATCATATATTCCTTTCAGTCTTTCTCCTCATCTGTTTCAGAGCAATGTTCATTATCTCTCCACTCTTTTCCTCTACTCCCTGCCCCATTCCCCATGTCAGTCTTATAACAGCAGTGTTATGCATATTTGTCCTTTTGTGACTGAGTTATTTCACTCAACATAATGTCTTCCAGGTCCATCTGCGTTACGTAGTTTTTTACAAGTTCATTGTTTTTCAGTGTTGTGCAATATTCCATTGTAGGAATATGTCACAGTTTTCTGTCCATTCATTTGTTGACAGGCAGTTGCTTCCATCTCTTCACTATTATGAATAAGATAGCAATAAACATAATTGTACACACATCTGTTTGTGTCATGGCCCTCGTTTCTTTATATGCCCTGGATATATTCCAGGATATTCATATATTCAGTGCCTATTTTGTGTTTGAATTGTTGACTTTTTCTTTATTTTAAGGGGCTGGAGTGTTCTATGAATATTACATGTGAGTTCTTTAAGTGGATCTCTTCCCTGGAATAGTATAGCTGTATCAAATAGTATTTCTATGTCCAACTATATGAAAAAGCCTCAGTCCATCTACCTATGGTATCCCCTATGGGGTTATACCATTATACATCCTCACCTGTAGAGAATAAGTATTCCAATCTCTCCAAACCCTCACCAACATTGCTTCCCTGTTGAACTTTAATATTTTTGCAGAGGTAATATCACATCCATTGTTGTTTTATTAATTACTCTTTTATAGGTAGGGGTTTTGAACATCTCTTCGTGTGTGTTTTTGCCACCTAAATTTCTTCTTTGGTGAAGTGTCTATTCATATATTCAGTGCCTATTTTGTGCTTGAATTATTGACTTTTTCTTTATATTAACAGACTGGAGTGTTCTATAAATTTCTCATGTGAGTCCCTTACCATATATGTCATTGGCAAATATTTTTTCCAGTCTGTGGATTCCATTTTACCCTGTTGGAGAAGTTTTTGACGTGATTTTTAGAAGGTCTCATTTATCTATTTTATTCTTTCTTGGTAATAGGTTTTTCATTATGCTTGAAGGTCTTTTCCTTCTGTAGATCAGTTCTAAAGCTGTTCCTTGTTCTTCCTCCAATGAACTGTACAGCCTTTGGCTTTACTCCTAAGTTCCTAATCTATCTTGAGTTGGTTTGTGTGTGGTATGAGACGTAGATATTGCTTCACCTTGCTGTAGATAGTCTTCCAATTTTTTCTTATTTTTAATTTTTCTAATTAATTTTACTGAAAGTTTAAAGAAACTTAGGGTTTCCAGTCATTCATTGTTGCATTTTTCCCCCTACCCACCCCCTAATCCCCAATTCACTCTTCTCTTTGAAAAGAAAGAAAAACTCTTTCATTGTTATCAATCCCCTTCCCCCAACTTAAATCCAATATGTAGGCTTCACTCTGTACTTCTGTAAAAACAAGGATAACCATTCACATATCCCTTTTAAACAATTCTCTTCCTCATCTATTTCAATGTAATATACATCATTCCTCCCCTCCTTTTCTGTCTTCCCTCAAACTTGATGTCAATACCATTTTACAACAGTGGCCCTATGCAATATTTGTCCTTTTGTGATGAGATATTTCACTCAGCATAATGTCCTCCAAGGTCATTAATTTTGCATAATATTTCATAAGTTCCTTGTTTTACAATGCTGTATAGTATTCCATTGTGTGAATATACCAGAGCTTCTTTATCCATACATTTGTTGATGGGCAGTTAGGTTGTTTCCAGCTCTTTGATCTTGGGAACAAAGCCACAGTAAACATGGGTGTGCATATATCTGTTTGGGTAACAGGTATATTTTCTTTAGGGTAAATTCCCAGTAGTGGAATGGTTGAGTCAAATGGTATCTCTATTTACAACTTTTTGAGAAAGTGCCATACAGCTTTCCATAGTCGATTTTTAAACTTTTTTTTAACATCTGTTTACTTACAAAGTACGTATACATTGTTCTAATGTCTTTCTTGGTCTCTGGGGTGACAAGATGTCAGTGTTGCCAACTTACATAGTTTGTCTATGCCAAAAGTGTTGACTGTGGAGCCGAGCAAACTGAAGCTGTGGACAATCTCAATTTCTTAGCCATCTATCCTGATACTACCGATTGGTCCAGTGGTGAGAATTTTTGTCTTCTTGACATTGAGCCTCAGTCCATATTGAAGGCTGCAGTCCTTGACACTCTGCAGTAAGTGCAAGATGTCCTCCTCAGTTTCAGAGAGCAAGGTTGTGTCATCTGTATAACGCACATTGTTGATGGATCATCCACCAATCCTAACGCCATGCTTCTCCTCATAGAGCCCAGCCTCTCGGATAATCTGCTCTGCATAAAGGTGAAAAGGTATGGAGATAGGACACATCCCTGATGTACACCCTTCCCAATTTTGAACCATGCAGTGTTGCCCTGCTCTGTTCTGACGACTGCCTCTTGGTCCAAGTATAGGTTTCAGATTAGAACGATTAAATGCTCTGGAATTCCCATTCTTCTCAGAGTCAGCCACAGTTTGTTATGATCCACGCAGTCAAATGCCTTTGCATAATCAATGAAACACAGATAGACATTCTTCTGGTATTCTCTGATTTCAGCTAAGATCCATCTAACATCAGCTACAATATCCCTACCACCACGACCCCTTCTAAACGCAGCCTGAACTTCTGGCAGTTCTCTGCTGGTGTACTGTTCCAGTCGTTTTTGGATAATCTTCAGTAGAATCTTGCTTGCATGTCAAATCAATGATATTGTTCTGTAGTTTCCACACTCAGTTGGGTCACCTTTCTTTGGAATGGGAACAAATTTAGACCTCTTCCAGTCAGTTGGCCAAGTGGTTGTTCTTCAGATTTCTTGGCACAACTTGGTGAGCACATCCACGGCAGCATCTGTTAGCTAAAATATGTCAACTGGTATACCAACCATTCCGGGGGCCTTATTTTTTGCTATTTCCTTCAAAGCAGCTTGAATTTCTGCCTTCATCACCATAGGCTCTGGCTCAAATGCTATTTCATTAAATTCTTCTGTATTTGCCAATTCCCTTTGGTAGAGTAACTCAGTATATTCCTTCCATCTTCTTTTGATACCTCCTGGATCATTTACATTCTGCCTAACGCTTCCTTGATTGTAGCAACTCCAGGTTTGAATTTGCTCTTCACTTCCTTGAGCTTAAGAAATGCCGAACGAATTCGGCCCTTTTGATTTTCTGACTGTAGCTCCTCTCACATTTCATTGTAGTATTTTGCTTTGTCATTCTGTGCTGCCTTTTGGAATCTTCTGTTCAGCTCTTTAGTGTCTTGGATTCTTCCTTGTGCTTTGGCTTCTCTACGTTCCAGTGCAATCTTCAGAGTTTCTTCTGACATCCATTTTGGTCTTTTCTTCCTCTTCTGTCTTTGTAATGACCACCTAAACTCTTCCTGAATGATACATTTAACATCCTCCCACAACTCATCTGGTCTTCGCTCATTAGTGTTCAAGGCCTCAAACCTGTTCCTGAGATGATTCTGAAATTCTGGTGGTATGAAATTAATGTCATATTTTCGCTCCTGTGGATTCAGTTTAATTTTCCTCCTTGAATCTCACCTTAATTTTGTCCTCTGTCCAAATGCTATTATCCTCCTTTTTCTGTGAAGTTGCCAAGTGATATGACAGCAGGTGCTCTACTTGAGAAGTTTTTTCTAGAGGAGCTTCAAGTCAGCTTTCTTTTTTTGCAGCTCAACTTGCCAGTTAAAAAAGCTAAAAAATATTTTTCTCTGCTTGTGATTCTCTGTCCCAAAATCTGTTGTCCTGTTTGGTCCCTGGGATGGTCTCACTGCTAGGAAGGCAAGGATCCTTAAATGGAGGGACCCATCCCCAGAACAGTTTCAGTCCCATCTCTCTGCAAGCACCACATAAGGCTCTGGAGCAGTTTCTCAACTACTGTGCTTTCTCTTCTGTAGCGTAATGTCTTCCTTGGTCTCTGGGGTGACAAGATGTCAGTATTGCCAGCTTACACAGTTAGTCTTGCTGTTCTATTTTCACTTATTGGAGATGCTGGGTTAAATAATTGTTTTTCATTATTTCTTTCATTTTGATGTGTTTACTCATTGCCATTAATTGTACTCTAAGTACTGCTTCAGATTTTCCCCAGAGGTTTGGGGAGGTTGTCTTTTCAAGCTCACTTGTTTCAAGAAGCTTTTTTTTATGTCATGTTCAAGTAGTGTGTCTTTCATCTTCCAGGTGCATGGGTGTTTTCTTTTTCTCATTTGTCCTCTTTTTGTAATTTCTGATTTTTTAACATTGTGGTTGGAGAAAATGTTATGTGCTATTTTAACCATTTTTAGTTTAATTAGGCTTGCTTTGTAAGACTTAAATTATAATATATAGATATAGATATAGATATTTTTTCTAGAGATTATTGCTTGGGTAATGGAGAAGAATGTATGCTAAGACTTAATTTTAGTATCTATTTGCCCGAATATATCTATGAGATTGAGCTGATTGATTGTGGAGTTTAATTCTTTAACATATTTGTTAAGTTTCTTTCTGGTCATTCTTTCTTTCCTTGAGAGTGGTGTATTAAAATATTCTACTATTATAATAGTGTTGTCTACTGCTGTTTTCATTTCTGTCACCTGCGTGCTTTGTATATGTACCTCTAATCATTCAGTACATAAATATTATTACAATAATGTCCTGCTGTTCCTTTATCCCATAAGCATTATATAGTGTTCTCCCCTTTCCTTTGTGAGAGTTTTTACCTTAAAGTCTTTTTTGTTGGAGATTAATATTGCTACTTATAGGTTTTGGTTCTTTTTTTCCCCCATGTTTGTCATAATTTTGTTCACCCTTTTATTTTTAGACTTTCTTTACCTTCACTTTTTCAAGTGTGTCTCTTCTTGTTGTTGATGTTGTTATGTGTCGTCAAGTTGCCTGCGACTCATAGTCACCCTGTGTACAACAGCCCTAAACCCTGCTCTGTCCTGTGCCAATCTCACTGTCTCAAACACCCCCATCCCGATTACCCCAGTCACTGAATCCTGCGCTGTCTCTCCACCCTACCAAACATGATGTCCCTCTCCAAAGACTGGTCCCTCCTTGCAACATGACCAAAGTATGTAAGACCTAGCCTCAGAATCCTTGCCTCCAAGGAGCAGCCTGGTTTAATCCTCTCAAGCATAAACCTATTTGTTTTCATAGCAGTCCATGATACCCTCAATACTCTTCTCCAGTATCACAGCTCAACTCTCTTTCTACCCTCCCTAGTTATTTTCCAACTCTCTGACACATAACAAGTGATTGCAAAGACCATGGCTGTATCAGTCATATCTTAGTCTTCAGACTGACACCATTGCTCTGTAGAAAGCATATTGAAGAATTTTGTTTTATTATCCTATTTGTTACTCTTATTCTTTTCACTGATGCATTTAAACCATTCACATTGAGTGCAATTGCTGAAAGACAATATTTTATTGCTGTAGTTTTGCTGGGTTCATTTTATTGTTTATGATAATGACTTCGACCCATTCACCTGTCTGTGACTCTCTGTGACAAGGACCTCTGTCAGTATTTTCTGCAAAATCAATTTTGTTTTTTCCAAACTCCTTTAGTTTCTGCTTCATGGACAGTTTTACTGGGTACAGTATTCTTGATTGTCAGTTCTGCTCTTTGAATGTTATATATTTGTCGTTCTTCTGTCCTCTTGCTTGCATGATTTCTTCTGAGAAATCAACCCTTCCTTAATCTTATTTACTCTCCTTTATAGGTTGTTGTTGTTGGTAAGCGTCATCAAATTGCAGGTGACTCACAGCGATCCTGTGACGGAGAGTCCTCAACACTTGAGAGTCTTTCATCCTCTCTCCAGGTTCATAGGGTTTCCGGAGGATTCCATTCCTCCTTCCAAGATTGTTTTAATTGGGGAGTTCCACCCCAATCTATGTCCACATTGGGTAACCAACCACTAACACATTTTTCACATCAGTGTCACAGTGTTAAGCCTCACAGCAACCACAAGTTACCACTGTATGGCAACTTGTACACTAGGACTATATGACCTAGAGGAATGTCTGAACAAAAACAATGAAAGACAGGCCCGAGAGTCATGGAATAAAAGTCACCAACCTCTGACTTGGCAGCATTGCTTTCTGTCCACTGGGCCAGGTGATCTCTCTCTATGTTGATGTTACTGTTGATAAAGAACAAAAAAGAAGTTGAATAATACAACACGAAGAGAAGCTGTATTTGCCTTAATGACTCAATCTAATTTCAAAAATAATAAAAGAGGGGGAAAAGTGGTGCACTGAAAGTTAACAAGAATATAGATGAATGCTTGACCAGCTGTGAGTTGCAGGCACCTCATAATGACCTTTTAAGGAAAGTCATCAACACTTGGGGGTCTTTCATCCTCTCTCCAGGTTCATCCCTTTATAGGTTAGTCTTCATTTTATCTTAGCTGCTTTCTGAATTACCCCCCCCCCATTTTTTTTTATTCTGGTAAATTTGACTATGGTATATCTTGGTCGTTTTTGTTTGTTTGTATGTTTTAGGGAGGGTGTTTTTAATGAGGTTTACTCCACTTCTTAGATGCATATTTATTCATTATTTTTGACACCTGGAAAATTTCCTTCAAGTGACTCTTCCTACTATCTCGGTGTCATTTTTTGCTTCTTCCTGTTTTGAAATTCCAGTTTTGCTCATGTTATTCATCTTGATGGTGTCTCAAATTGTCCTTAGTCCTCTTCATTGTCTTTTTTTTCTTGATCCTGCTTTTTGCTCTAGTAGATCAGTGCTCAGTATCAGCTATGAAAACTAGACCAGGAGATGATTGTGGAACAGACCACCAACTACTCATATGCAAGTTCAAGCTGAAGTTGAGGAAAATTAAGGCAAATCCACAGGAACCAAAATATGACTTGGAGTC
>NW_006400132.1:628040-631618 GCF_000299155.1 Elephantulus edwardii
TGGTACTAGGGATATTATAGCTGATGTTAGATGGATCTTAGCCAAAAGCAGAAACTACCAGAGGAATGTCTATCTGTGTTTCATTGACTATGAAAAGGTGTTTGACTGTGTGGATCATAACAAACTGTGACTGACTCTGAGAAGAATGGGAAGCCCAGAACACTTTATCGTTCTAATGTGAAATCTATACTTGGACCAGGAGGCAGTCATCAGAACAGAGCAGGGTAACACTGCATGGTTCAAATTGGTAAGGGCAAGCTCCAGGAATGCATCCTATCTCCATACCTTTTCAACCTGTATGCAGAACAGATTATCCAGGAGGCTGGGCTCTATGAGGAGGAATGTAGGATCAAGATTGGTGGAAGATCTATCAACAGTCTGTGTTATGCACAAGACACAACCCTGCTTGTTGAAACTGAGGAGGACCTGAGGTGCCTGCTGCAGAGGGTCAAGGACTGCAGCCTCCAATATGGATTGAGGCTCAATGTCAAGAAGACAAAGATTCTCACCACTGGAACAGTTGGCAACATCAGGATGGATGGTTAAGAGATTGAGATTGTACACAGCTTTAGTCTGCTTGGCTCCACAATCAACACTCTTGGCACCAGCATCCAGGAAATTAAAAGATGTATTGCCATAGGAAAGTCTGCTGTTAGGGACCTCTCTAAAGTACTCAAGAGCAATGGTGTGTCTCTGGATACTAAGGTGTGTCTGATACAAGCCATAGTCTTTGTAATCACTTGTTATGTGTCAGCGAGCTGGGCAATGACCAGGGAGGATAGAAAGAGAATTGACGCCTTTGAGCTGTGGTGTTGGAGAAGAGTATTGAGGGTACCATCAACTGCTAGGAAAACAAACAGTTTCATCCTGGAAAGGATTATATCGCGTGGCTCCCTGGAGGCAAGTATTCTGAGGCTTTGTCTAACATACACTGGACATGCTGTAAGGAGGGACAGGTCCTTGGAGAGGGACATCATGCTTGGTAGGGTGGAGGGACAGCACAGGAGGGGAAGACCCTCTATGAAGTAAATTGATTCAGTGACTCAGGTAATGGGGATGGTTGTATCGGATGGAGACAGTGCGATTGGCATAGGATAGAACAGAGTAATAGGGTTTCTACGAGTCACAAGCAACTCGACAGCACATAACAACAACAAAAGCCCTCCTAACAATATGCTTAAAATATATATGATGAAGTTATATCAACTTTATTTTTAAGGGGTAATCTATTTGGATTTTCTGCAAGACACATTTGTGTATTTTGACAGTACATGGGATATTCAATACTCTTCTTCAATATCACAGCTCAAAAATATTGATTCTTCTTCTGTCATCCTTACTGTCTGACTTTCACATGCTTAACAAGTAATTGCAAATATCATAGGTTGAATCAAGTGCACCTTAGGTTTTAGATTGACGCTGTTTTTACATCACTCCTCATAAAGTTATATTTTCAATGCAGATATTTTCAATGCCACTTAACATATCTCTTGATTCTTGAAGGCTGTGTTCAAAGTTCTTGATGTTGAATCCAAGTAAAATTAAATAATTGACAATTTCAATCAGTGTTTCATCAATCATGAGATTGCCTAGTGGCCTACTGAGAGAATTTTTATTTTCTCAATGTTGAAGTGTGTCCCATAATTGAAGACTGTAATGCTTGATCTTCTGCAGAAGTATTTGAAGTCCACTTTGCTTTCAACAAGCACGGTTATGTGTGTATGTGTGTATGTGTGCACAGAGATCTTAAAGGAAGATAAAGGGAGCTCTCGTGGCTTAGTGATAAGAAACTGTGCTGCCTTCCCGATGACAAATAGTTCAAATCCACTAGTTGTTCTACAAGAGAAAGACGGACAATCTCCTCTAGCATGATTTACTTCCTCAGAAAGCCCACTGAAGAGTCAGTTGTGAGTTGATTAACAACACATAACAGTAACAAAAAGTTAAAATATGTTATATACCACATTATATAGATACAAAACATTAGTATTTATAATAATGGTGTCTGAATGATAGGTACTTTTTAAATTTAGAAGTTATGATTAAAGAAGAATGCTGTCTATTGTTTAATCAAAAAGAAACTATTACAAAGAAAGCACATATACCAGCAATAAGAGACAAATTTGAAAGTACAACATGGGAATATCTTGTGAAAGGAATAGAAAAAAAGGGGTTTAAATTAGTGAAGGAAAAAAGTTATCAAATTATTCTTTTCATGAAAAAAATGTGTTGTTGTAGACATGAGTCTGAAATTCCAACTTGTTTAAAACTTACAACTAAATTTCTAAATCCCTTAAGCAAACTCGCGGAGTCCTTTTTGTTTACAATTAAAAGTAACTGTGATAACTGCTTAATGGTATTTTGTTTGACCATCTCAAATTACCTTCTCTGGGATTTTAAAATTGCAATTCAGGTATTTATTTTTTTTTTTCCAGCCTTCACCCACATTAAGTTAAAGATCAGTACTTTATCAGCAGGTTCAATGTCTCTAAAATACGAGCTCCTCCCTGATCCCCACTGACTTTGAACACTGGGTCATAATGCTAAATTATTTCTAGTAGCATAAATCTTTCTGTCCTTGCTCTTACCCTTCACATTCCTCCAATTCATGAAAATTTAAGACTTTACTTGAAAGGTTCTTCAGATATACTGTGGAACCAAAAACTAACACAACTGTTGTCTACAATCAGTGTTTGTCAACTAGATACTATTTTTAATTTTATTTTAGGAACCTCGGTATAGAATATCTTTTCCAAATATTTTCCAAATTTTTGAATTCTTATGTTTTAGATTTTCCAGTTTTCCCTATATGAAAATTCTAAGAGATTTCTATTTTATTTTGTTATTTTATTTTATAACTGGATTTCAAACATTAGTGTGCATTAGCACCACTTGGTCAGCTTAATTAAGTGAAGGTCACTGGTATTATTTTTGTTACCTACTATGGAGTCCAGTCGCTCTTACCACATAGTAACCTCATGAATTCAGAGTAGTACTGTGTTGCATAGGTTTTTATTAGCTGCCACCTTTCAAATGTCGAGCTTGTCTCCTAAGGTACTGCTGTGTGGGTTCTAATCGCCAACACTTCAACATTTAACTGTTTACACCATCCAGGGACTTTGTAAGCCAAGGTAGTTGTGTGCTGTCAAGTCAATTTCAACTCATAATGACCTTATTGGGTAGAGTAACAGTGTCTCATATGGTTTTTGAGGCCGTAAACCTTTATGGGAACAAATAATCATGTATTTTCTCCCAGAGCCCATTAGTCTATTTAGGTCATGTACCTATTGGATGAGTTCTTAGACATTGCACCAGTGAGACCTTAGATGTGAATTTTCTATTCAGCAGCTTTGCTTTGCTGTGAAATCTACCTATTTGCACTACTAGAAAACTTTAAAACAACACTCACGTTTAGGATCATGC
This sequence comes from Elephantulus edwardii, assembly GCF_000299155.1. NCBI lineage: Eukaryota > Metazoa > Chordata > Mammalia > Macroscelidea > Macroscelididae > Elephantulus > Elephantulus edwardii. The sequence continues at coordinate 631,464 of NW_006400132.1, forward strand.
TTAGAGAACCACTTCTACAATGGCGCAAAGTTAATCTTGTTATTTTATACTTCTGGGACTCGTTTTTTACTTACTTAGATCATAATGGCAATAATTATTTCAAGAAATTTCTTTTTCTTGAAAATTATAAGAGAGTATGTATCATGGATAGAATG
>NW_006400132.1:633348-636091 GCF_000299155.1 Elephantulus edwardii
TTACTATATTAATCTATCTCATCCAGGATCTTCCACTCCTGTACCGTCCCTCCACACTTCCAAGTTTGATGTCCTTCTCCAAGGACCAGTCCCTCCTGGGCATGTGCTCCATATATGTGAGTCAAGGTTTAAAAATCCTAGCCTCCAAAAATAAAATTGGTTTCACCCACTCCAACACAGACCTTTTTGTTTTCTTTGTGGTTGATTATATGCTCAGGACTCTTCTCCAGCACTACAATTTGAAGGAATTGATTATTTTTCTGTGATTAATTATTGTCTAGCTTTCTGAGGTATGACAGGTATTTGCAAAGACCATGGACTAAATTCGGTGCACCTTAGTCTCTAGACTAACATCCTTGCTTTTTAGTATCTGGAGAGTTACTTAACAGCATATTTTCTCAATGCAATTTGTCTTTTGATTTTCTCACAGCTAGTGCCAAGAGCATGGATTGTGGAGCCAAGCAAGCTGTAACTGTTAAAAACTTCAATTTCTCATGTACCATCTATCATCGATCATGGTAGTGCCAAGTGGTCCATTGGTGAGAATCTTTGTCTTTTTGATGTTGAGCTTCAATCCATGTTGAAGACTACAGTCCTTGACATTCTGTAGCAAGCACTTCAGGTTCTACTCAGTTTCCGCAAAGTTGTGTCATCCGCTTAATTTAAGTTATTGATGAGTCTTCCTTCTATCTTGTTGCCACATTCCTCTTGATAAAGTCTGACTTCCTGGATGATCTGTTCTGCATAGAAATTGAAAAGGTATGGAGACAGGACGCATCCATGACGTACTTCTTTCCTTGTTTTGAACCATGTAGTATTTTCCTGCCCTTATCTGATGACTGCCCACTGGTCCAAATACAACTTCCACATAAGCACAATCAAGTGTTCTGAGATTCCTGTTCTCCTCCAGGTTAGTCACAATTTGTTGTGATCCACACAGTCAAACATCTGTGAAAAGTCAATGAAAAACAGATAGACACTCTCTGGTACATTTGGCTTTTTGCATAGATTCATCATACACTGACTATAATGTCTCTAGTGCCTCAACCCAGCTTGTATGTCTGGTAGTTTTCCATCAATGTACTGTTCCAGTTGTATCTGGAGAATATGCAGCAAGATTTTGCTTGTGTGTGATATTAGTGATATTGTGCTATAATTTTCACACTCTGTCAGGTCACCTTTTCTTGGAGTGGAAGTAAATAGGGAAATTTTCCAGGCAGTTGGCCAGGTAGTTGTCCTCGAGATTTCTTGGCACATAACAACAAAAACAAGAAGTGGTATTTTGGGGTCTCACTTGCATAGATATTATCTTATCACTGACAATATTATGTTTTAAAATGTATCTACAAATGGCCTTCAAAGCTATGAAACTGACCCTGTTTCTTCTCACTTTTCCATCTCCAGCATAGTCGATCATTTGATCGTCTGATTCATTATGTCCATGTCCATGCCAATCCATCTCATCTCACTAAACCTAACATGTCAACATTTATGCCTTCCATTTCTTTCTTAACAATATAGTTTTTCTACATTCATGCTTCTTACATTTCACATTCCAATTATCAGTTTCTGCTTATAACTGGTCCTCCTTTTTTTGTGTTTCCAAATTAGAGGGCTCAGCCTGAGTTGCCATATCTGTTAGTCTACTCTAAGTGTGCTCTACTGTACATAGGGTTTTGAAATCCTGATATATTCTGTAAGTGGATGGCCAATCCTTCTTCCTACTCTATCTTAATTTTAATGTTTAACTTTAGAACAATATCTGACAGACAAGCATTTGACCAGTAAGGAGCAGATGAAAGAGACGTTCCTTACAGATATAACCACTACATTTACTGTCAGCCCCAACCCAAGCATATGTCTTATTCCTTACCCTTTCCTGCTACATCAGCATTCCTTGCACTCCCACTTACTTGGTCCAGTCCTTTCTTCCCCGAGTCCACTGTATAATTGTACAAAGGGCAAAAGTTATGAAGGGATGACCATGTCTGATTTTCAAAGGGGAACTGTCTCTATATATGACATCAATAACACAAAATCAATACCTCTGAGATCAGACGTGTCTCCCCTGCTCCTCTATCTCATTCTATTCATCCAAATACCAATATTACTGTTTCACTTGGTCCAAAAACTAATGCAATAGCTCACAAACTGTGTAGAACAATATTGATGGTGTTGTGTATCATCGATTTGGAACCTACAGATAGCTTACCGTCCAGCAGATTTTTCAGAGGCACAGGAGAATATTGTTAAACTTTCCTCAGTAGCACAGCTGGTGGCCTTGAATGGTATACCTTCAAGATTGCAGCACAGCTTCTGGCCCTTAGGCTACCAAAATTCCCTAGAACCAGGTGAGTGCAGTCAAAAGAGATATAACTCAGGTTCGCAGCAAGGTGTACATACTCATTCAATTAGGATAGTTTCTAGAATGTGCTCACAGCTACCTCAGCTTTCAGAGTCTTGGCTTTAAATCAGTTTTCAAAAGTCTCAGTCTTGTCAAATATGGTTCTCTCCACCTCCAGCATCCAGCAAACTTGGGCAAATGCTTCTAGTTCTGGTTGTATGAGAAGTCACAGGATTTGCTCAGTCTCAAGTCAGGTCTCTGGTCCTTTGCTGCAGCTAATATGGCTACTGCTCCATAGACCCTGGTCAGACTGGCACAAAGAACATCTGATCCTAAGGGACATATAGCATTCTCTTCCTTCTTTTTTGTTGATGGTGAGGTTCTCCTGAATTCTGTTAC
>NW_006400132.1:637441-638078 GCF_000299155.1 Elephantulus edwardii
TTTTTTTTTTTGCAAAGAGATTCTGTGTATTCTTTCCATTCCCTTTGATGCTTTCTGGTTTATTCAAAATTTTACTTATATCATCTCTCAGTATTAAAATTACAGGCTTCAGTTTTTTCAGTTATTTCAGCTTGAGAAATGTTCAGCGAGTTTTCCCCTTTTAATTCTCCAATTTCAGAAAACCAAACAATCCATTGTAATACTTTGTCTTCTTGAAATGCCCTTAGAAATCTTCTGTTCAGTTCTTTAACTACTTCCCTTTGTTTTGTTTGGCTTAACATTCTAGTGCAATATTCAGGGTCTCTTCTGATAACCATTTTGATTTTTCTTTTTCTTTTTTTTTTCCTCATTCTTTGTAGTGACCTTTTCCTCTCATCATAGATTATATCCTTGCCATCAACACCTCTCCAAAGTACTGAAGGGCAACGATGTCAGTCTGGGACTAAAGTGTGCCTGATAGGCCATGGTCTTTGCAATCACTTGCTATGCATCAGAGAGTTGGACAATGACTAGGGATGATGGAAGGAAAATTGATGCCTTTGAGCTGTGGTGTTGGAGAAGAGTTGTGAATATACCATGGACTGCAAAAAGAATGAACATGTTAGTTCTGAAGGGGGTTAAACCAGGCTGTTCCTTG
>NW_006400132.1:639133-640812 GCF_000299155.1 Elephantulus edwardii
TCTCATGGTTACCACATTGGTTCTGACTCATGATTGACTCATGATTGCAGCAATTGTGTGCTATTGATTTGGAACTAACGCATAACTGACCCCCACTGGATTTTCAGATGCAGTAAATCGCATGGAAGGAGATTGCCCATCCTTCTCAGATGAAGCAGCTGATGGAATCAACAACATGCCTTTGGGATTGCAGTTCAGCTTCTTACCACTAGGCCACTAGAGTTTCCTCTGACTCATGGGAGATTCTATATTTTGGAGTAAGACTGTGATCAAACGACTTAAACTGACTGATTTCTACAAAGTTGCTCGCCTGATCTCTCTTCTAGGATGCATGTGAGGAGACTTCAACCTCTAGTCTTTCAGTTGGCAGTGGAAAATGTGTTAGCTTTTCACACCACCAAAGACTGCCAGAATTTTAAATCACTTTAAGGTTTTAATAGGGAGCTCTGTTGGAGTAATGAGGAGGAAGCAGTGTTGCTAATGCAAAGGTGAGGAGTTAGAATCTATCATGAGTATTTAGAATCTATCATCTACTTCACAGGAGAAAGAGGAGAAATCTCTTCCCGAGCAATTTAAATCCTCTGAAAACTTGCCATATAGTAGGTATGATTTCGGTTCCAACTTGATTGCAGTGAGAGAGTACTTCACCTCTAATAAATAAGGAAAACTCTCTAAAAGGATCTTAAAACACAAGAAGCTATTACAAATTGTAACACCTATCAGTAAAACAATACAACACTGTAATAAGGTTGTTTGTGTTTCTTTTACAAAATGCTATAAAGTTTTAATTCAGTTTTTCATAAATGTAACTTCCTTACAGTGCAGTCCCATTTACATCAGTAGCACTGAATTTGCTATCTTTTAGAATAAAAAGTATTTTCCAGCAGAATACAGGTTTTATATACAAGAAGCACAGAGATTTAATTTTGAAATATAATGTAGTCTCCCTTTCATATTTATTATAGAATTTCATTAAACTACATTTGTTATTGTTTCTATTTTGCTTCCTTATAATCCCATTCTGTCTTGATAAGCCTTATTTACAAATGTACTTGAGAGGATGGATAAAGCTTCATGAGAGACTGGGTGTAGGATTGTTAATCAGGAGGAAAAAATGGATTTAGATTTTTTTTTCCTGTGGTGCATTCCTTTTTAATAGGAAGAAGAAAGTAGAAATGTTTTCATGAAGCTGATTTTGGATTGTGCTTGGGGGAAAAAAACCCAAAAACCAAAAAACAACCTTTTAAGATTAGATACCTGCATACATATTTTTGCTTTGTGTAATATAGAATAAAGTTATGCATACAGCCTACTCTGATTTAAAATAAAGGAAAATAAACAAGAAAACATTATTTTTGCACAGTTTAGAATTGAGCTATAGATAGTTACATACTATATGTAATAAAAAAGTCTCTGCTTAAAACAATAAACAATATTTTAAATACAAAACACATGACTATTTTGTTCTGGTAGTTGTTGTGGTGATTGCTATGTGCCATCAAGTCACTTGTGACAGCTCTGAACCCTGCTCTATCCTGTGCCAACCTCATTTTCTCTGACATACCTAACCCCATTATCACAGTCGCTGCATCAATCCATCTTACTGAGGGTCTTCCTTTCCTACACTGCCCCTTAACCCTACGAACCATGATGTCGCTCTCTAAGAACTGGTTTCTCCT
>NW_006400132.1:642602-643766 GCF_000299155.1 Elephantulus edwardii
TTCTGTTAAATTTTGCCGCTGCTACTGGAGTGAGATGGTATCTCATTGTGGTTTTGATTTGCAGCTCTATTATTGCCAGTGATTCGGAGCATTTATTCATGTTTCTGTTGGCCATTCATATATTTTCTTCTGTGAAGATTCTTTCCTTATATTTTGCCTCTCTTGTAATTGGGTTATCAGCCATTTTCTTGTGGAGGCCCAGAAATAGTCTGTAAATATTTGTTATGAGACTCTTGCCTGAGATGTATTGTGTAATATTTTTAATATGAGATCCTTATATGAAATGGTATTATAAAATATTTTTCCCAGTCAGTAGGTTTTATCTTTACTCTGTTGGAAGAAGTTTTTGATGTACACAGATATTCAATCTTTAGAAGGTCCCATTTATCAGTTTTATCCTCTCTAGACTGTGAATTTCTGGCTGTGTCAGGCTCTTTATCTCATAGACTAGGCTGTCTAAGTTTTATTCCAGTTTGTCTCTGATCATCCTTATGGTTTTGGGCTTTATTCACAGGTCTCTGATCTACCTTGAGTTGATTTTTGTGTATGATATGAGAAATGGACACTTTTTCAGATTTCTGCAGGCAGCAGTCCAGTTTTGCCAACACCAATTTCCAATTGTTAAAGAGATTGTAATTTTCTTATTTGATGAGTTTTATTTCCTTGTTGAACGTCAGTTGACCATAGATAGCTCAGTTTATTTCTTGGTTCTCAATTCTGTTACATTGGTCTATGTGACTGTCTTTGTCCCAGGACCATGCCATTATGGTCACTACCAGTATGCAGCAGGTTTTGAGGTCAGGGAGTGCTATGGATCCTGCTTCATTTTTGTTCTTCAGAAATGCTATGGTTATTCAGGGTCTCTTTCCAATCTAAATAAACTTAATTTCCCTTTTAATGTCCTTGAAAAATGAATTTGGTGTCTGTATTTGGGAGAGCGTTGAAGTAGGTTGCTTTTGGTAGGATTGTTATTTTTTATTGGGAAAAGATCTTTTGCATTTTTCATGGATGATTTTCTTGATATCCTCCCAGAGCTCATTTGGTCTACGCTCATTGGTGCTCAAGGCCTCAAACCATTTTTGAGATGGTTTTCAAATTCGAGTGGGATAGCCTTAAGATCAGATTTTGGTTCCCGTAGACTTGATTTAATTTTCCTCAACTTCA
>NW_006400132.1:645500-656372 GCF_000299155.1 Elephantulus edwardii
TGAATATACCATGGACTGCTAGGAGAACAAACAGGTTTGTTCTGGAGAGGGTGAAGCCGGAATGCTTCTTGGAGTCAAGGATTCTGAAGCTTTGTCTGACATATTTTGGGCATGTTGCAAGGAGGGACTGGTCCTTGGAGAGGGACATCATGTATGGCAAAGTGGAGGGGCAGTGAATGAGAGGAAGACCATCTATGAGATGGATCGATTCTGTGACTGGAGTGTTGGAAATAAGTGTTTCGGATGGCTAGGTTGGCACAGGATGGAACAGCATTTAGAGCTCTTGTACATAGGGTCGCTATGGGTCGCTATGAGTCGCATACGATTCGATGGCACATAACAACAACAACAACAACATTGGGAAAAATTTGTTGGGGATACACGGAGGTGAGGGTTGGGAACAGAAGGGTGAGGATGGGCAGGGATGAAAATCGCAGGGATACAGTTACAAGGCTGCACAATTTGGTTGGTGGGCAGATCAGGTGAAGGAAATGAAAATGATCCACTGGGGACCAGATGATTGAAGGCAAGGGTAAGCATAGTCTAGTGGTGAACCAACAAACTGTCTTTTTCATTTGTGGGTTTCTCATTTGGGAATTGGGCGCAGACTCTCTGCTGAACAGCGTTGATGTGTAAGGGGAAAGGGAGCACACTTTACCACCTTACTGGTGGTCTAGGGTTGAAGCTGCTTGCCTTCTTGTTCTGTTAGAAGATATTTTCCAGGTATTTACTCCCCTCTGGACTGCAAAGTGTTTTCCCAGATGGGTCCAGTGGAGATGACTGACTGAGCTCTGAGGCTCCACCTCCTTTGCTTCCTTAACTGGCCGTTGTATTTCCTTTTTGTCTCTGGAATTGGGTTCAGGGTCAGGTCTGGAGTAAAACTCAGTGTTAAGGTTACCTATAGAAAAGGGAGCAAATCTAGACGGAACAAACTTGTGGGTTACTAGTAGAAGGGCTTTGGGGGTATTACTTACAGCTGTACTGGGGAAGGGGGTGGAGGGAAAGTAGCCTTAATAAAATTCTCTGTACACCCTCAACAGTTCTTTCAGGATGTCACAACCCAACATCTGAGGAGCCCACCCTGAGGACCACACTGGGCCCCTGGGGCTGAACTCACTGCTCGCCCCAGCACCGGGGGCCAAACACCCAGCTTGCCCCAGTGCCGCGTGTCTCACAGAAATGTTCTGTAGTTTTCTTTGTATAGATGTTTTGTATCTCCTGTTAGGTTAATTCCCATTTATCTATTTCATTTGTGGTTGCCTATTGTAAAAGGAAACGGTTTTTCGGTTTCCTTCTGTGAGCTCTCTGTATTACTGTAGAGGAATCCCACTGATTTCTAGATATTGATCTTATATCCTGCCATTCTATTAAATTGGTATATTAACCTTGACTGGGTTGTTTCTGTTGTTGAATTCTTGGGTTTGTCCGTGTGCACTATCATATCATCTGTGTATAGAAATAGTTTAACCTTCTCTTTGAAAATTGGAATGCCTTTTATTTCCATCTTTTGTTGTATTACCCTAGAAAACATGTTCAATACAATAATTGAACATATGTGGTGACAGTGGGCATCTTTGGTCCTGGTTAGTAAGGAATTCTTTTAGCCTTTCTCCACTGAGATTGATACAGGTCTTGGTTTTTCATTTATATTTTTCATTCTGTTGAGGAAATACCTTTCTATTCCAATTTTGCTGAGTGTCTCTACCAGGAAGGCGTGTTTGATTTTGTCAAATGTCTTTTCTTCATCACTTGCTAAGATCTCATGGTTCTTATTATTTGCTTTGTTAACATGGAGAATGATGTTTTGTTTTGTTTTGTTTTTGTTTTTGTTTTTGTTTTTTTCTTACGTTGAACCATACTTGTATACCTGCTATGAATCCCACTTGGCCATGATGAATTATTTTGGATTATTTTGATTCAAATTAATTTGGATTAGTTTGATATATGCTTTTGGATTCTATTGGGTACAGTTTTGTTAAGAACTTTTGTATCTATATTCATGATAGATATTGGTATGTAGTTTTCTTTCTTGATAAAATTGTTGGCTGGTTTTGGTATTAGGGTTATGTTTGCTTCATAGAATGACTCTGAAAGTGTTCCTTCTTCTTCAATTTTTCAGAGTAATTTAAGTAGAATTGGCAATATATCCTCTTTTGAATGTTTAACTGTATTCACCCATGAAGCCATCTGGTCCAGATCTTTTCTTATGGGGGAGTCTTTTTATGACCTTTTTTTAGTTTCTTCTTTTGTGATGGGTCTGTTGATATTCTATAACTTTCCTTGTCGATCTGGTTAGAGCTTGAGTTTCAAGGAATTTATCCATTAACTCTGGGTTTGGGTTTCTTTTTTTGTTTTGTGGGGTTTTTGTTTTCTTAATTTATCAGAGTGTAGCATTTCATAGTATTATGATACCTATTTAGTTTTATCTGGTGCTATAGTGATGTCACCTCCATTGTTCATTAATTGACTTATCTGTGTCTTCTCTCCCCCCTCCCTTTTAATAAGTTTGCCAGTTGTTTGTCAATTGTATTGACCCTTCAAAAAAAAACAGCTCCTGGTCTTTTTGATGGCTTCAATTGTTTTTCTATTTTCTATCTCATTGATTTTAGCTCTTGTCTTTAGAAATCTTTTAGAGGCTGTAAGATTAGATTGTTGGTTTTGGTTTGTTTTCTATTTGATGAAGGTGCTAAGCTAGATCATTCATTTTTCTTCCTTTTTTATGTGTGTTCCTATTGCTGTGAACTGCCTACTGAGGACTGCCTTAGTTGCATCCCAGAGGTTTTGGTATGTTGTATTTTCATTTTCAGTTATTTCAAGGAACTTTTTAAATTTCTTTTCTAACCTAAACATTTTCTAGCAGAGTAATTTACTTTGCAGGTGAGTGGTTTTGTAAGCTTTACCCTCCTGTGGTTAATTTCTAATTTTATGACATTGTGGTCTGAGATGATACTTTGTATTATTTCAATGTTTTTTAATTTGCTGAAGCTTACTTTGTGTCCTAATATGTAATTGATTCTGGAAAATATACCATGGACACTTGAGAAAAAAATGAACTGAGTTTTAGTTGGGTACCATCCCATGAATATATCCCCAAGCTCGAATTGGCTGATTTTATAGTTTAGATCTTCATTTTTGTTAATTTTCTTGAGTTGACCTATCTTTGGTTTTAGTAGTGTTCTAAAGTCTCCTACCACTATTATGGTGCTGTCTATTTCTTTCTTCCATTCTGTTAATCATTGTTTTATATATTTTGGTGGTTTGTCATTTAGTACATAAATGTTGACCAAGGTTCTGCCTTTTTGAAATTTCTTTTTATTTGTGTGTGTACCGTCAAATCAGATCTGACTGGTACAGGAGATTGTTCCTCCTTTTCGAGCACAGCATCTGGTGGATTTGAACCACGCACATCAGGGATTACAGTGCAGTTTCTTGCCACTAGGTCACCAGAGCTCACTGGTTGTGCCTTCTTGACCTATTGTGCCTTTATTCAGAGTGTAATGGCCTTCGTTATGGTGGTTTTCATTCTGAAGTCCATTTAATGAGTGATTAGTACCACTCCTGCTTTTTGGAGTTTGCTATTTCCTTGTTTGGGTTTTCTTTTTTTTCCCAGTCTTTTATTTTGAATCTGTCTTTCTCTTATTTTAGAAGTGTCTCTTGTAGGCAACATATTGATGGTTTGGTTTTGGGTTTTTGTTGTGTTTTTTTTTAATTTATTTTTTTTCTTCTTTTTTCTTCATTGGCACAGTTAATCCAGGTTTTTGTTTTTGTTTTTTGTTTTGTTTTGTTTTGTTTTTTTCCTTCTTTTTCTTCATTGGCACAGTTTTTTGGTTGTTTCTGGTTATTATGGTTCATCCACTTTCTTTCGGCATCTCTATGTGAATGACTTCACTTAAAATTTCTTATACTTTTCTCGTTTTCACAAATTCCTGAAGTTCCATCTTTTCTGCAAAGGATCTGATTTTCCCTTCATATTTAATATGGAGCTTTGCTGGGCATAGGATCCTTGGCTTGCAATTGCTTTCTTTCAACTCTCTGTATATGCCATCCCATTGTCTTCTAACTTGCATGGCTTCCATTGTAAAATTAGTACTTAATCTAATTGTTTCCCCTTTGTAGATGGTTCTTTCGTTTTCTATGTGCTGCTTTTAAGTGTTCTATACTTAGTTTTAAGAATTTGAATATGATATGTCTTGATGTTTTTCTTTTTGTGTCTAGTCTATTTGGTGTTCACTGTGTTTCTTGAACTTGGGTTTCTCTGTTCTTCAAAATATCTGGAGAGTTTTCTTCTAGGACTTGCTCTACTATTTCCTCAGTGATTTTCCTGTCATTTCCGTGTTCTGGAATTCCAATCATGCATACATGCACATGTTGTTTCTTTTGATATCATCTCACATGATGCTATTTTTTTTCATTTTCTTTTTGCCTCATTTCTGATTTTCCTTCTAGTATATTTCCAGTGAAGTTCTTTTCTTTTAGCTCACTGACACTCTGTTTCATCTCTTCAGTTCTACTTTTTTGTCCTACCTGAGTTCTAGTGTTTTCTGCCAGCTTGATCACTGTGTTGTTTGTACCCTCTCTGTCTTGTGATGATTTTTTTTTTAAGTTTTTGTACCTCTTTATCTATACTATCAATTATTTCTTCCTTCTTTTGCAAGTTCTTCCATAGCTGTTCAAGTAAATAGTCCTCATTAATATATATTCTTTTGAATTGTTTTCTTTGGGGCATATGCTCCCTTAATGGCTTCCACTGTTTCTTTCATAACTTGCATCTTCTTTTGTAGCTGTTCAAATAACTCCACTCAACATACCTCTTTTGGTTTTATCTATTTGGAGTTACCTCATTAGGTCTGCTTTTTTAGAAGAAGTGTGTTTGTTTGTTTTGTTTTGTTTTTCATGATGACTGAGGCAGATTGCTACTTTCTTGTCATTCTGTGAGTCTTTTATTAGCAGTTTTTAGGTTGTTGTAACTATATACCCAGACTATGCCAATGTTTTGTGAAAGACCTATATATTTGTGTTCCCTTCTTGGCCAGAGGCCCCCAGAAAGCAGTGTTTCAACAAAGCACAGAAATGGTAGAAGTGAGAAATCTGTTCCTTTCCATAAACCATTTTTCAGCCAGGCTGAGCCTGGCATGATCTGTTCTGTTTGAGCATTAAGGCATTCCAAGTGATACAGTTAGACAATAGCGTTTTACCCAAATTACCAGTGATATTGGTGCTCTTGGAATTGGACAGTGAGGGTGGCATCTAGGCAGTATCCAGGTAATGAGGTAGTGAGGTGTCCAGGTGGTGGGGTTAGTGATCTAGTGCTCTGGGCAGGATTGTGGTTTGGTCCACACTGAAACTGCAGCCTCTCAACCTGGCAAGCTGTGGTTCTATCCCTGACCAGGGTGTGATTGCACCAAGGCTGAATCTCAGCCTTTTGCAGATGCCAGAGAAGCTGTGGCTGGAAGACACTTTGGGCCTGACCATGCCAGATAGGCCTTGGCTTCTTGCAACAGAGCAATGGTAAGGTCCCTGATTAGTGCACACATCATGAGAAATGCCTATAGTTTACTTTTACTTTTTTGTTAGAGTTTTCATCTCTCTTTCTATGTGGTTTCACTTTCGTTATGAACAAAATTATAACTTGTTCTGTTGTTATGTCTTGTAGAGACATTTCCACTCTTAGCTACTCTACTTATAATTGCTCTGAACCCTATCCTAGGCTAAGTGAGTCACTGTCTTCAATATACCTGCTTTTCCCCCCCATCTATTTACAATCTAGAGATGTAACTCAAGGTGGTAAAGTTATTCTAGATACTGTCAAATATATTCAAGACACAATAAATCCATTCTAAATAATTTGGTTTTAGTGCTTTATGTGCTTACTACTCCATCTAAACTTTATAACTTGCTATGAGCACTGCATCTCAATTAGAAGGGTACAGCACCTATCCAAAACCTTATCATGTCATGGTGCCACTGGCATAAGATAGGCCTTGCACCAAGATTTGTGTATTCCTGATTTGCTGTCTGAGGAGACACACTAAGCTCCAAGATGGGCCAAAAGTAGAAGCTCAGAGACATGAACCTTCTTCTAGAACTACCAGAGAGAAAATCTTTGCCTAGAGCTGGTAACTGGTATTCAAACTTAGAGTCTTCTAAACGGTGAGATCTTTTTTTGTCAATTTATTTTATTAAGCGAGTTATCTGCATATGCTTATTAGTTTATAGCTTAAGTATCTAGAGTCTTACTTGTTTATAATTGTTCCTATGCTTCCCGACTAAATCAAGCCTGGAAGCAGGAGCGGCAACCACTTCCGAAGCGGCTTGCCTCCGGAAACTCTATGTACGAACAGAGCTCAGGCCGTTCGTTCTTCATAGGGTCGCTATGAGTCGTCTATGACTTGAAGGCATCAAACAAGAACAACAACATTAGTACCGTATTTGTCTGTCAGCTGTACTGATGCAACTCTTGGGTTGTTCTGATGCTGAAAGCTCGTACCACAGAACTACAGATGCCAAAAGGGTCACTCATAGTGGACAGATTTCACTATAACCCACAGATTAACACAGACTAGGTAGCAAGATTGGCTATTCACTTCTTAAATAGTAGGCTTCTAAAAGTCCTATGAACAATAGAGGAACATGGATAGTTATATTATTAGAGATAAGGCCCAGAATGGAAGTCAATCAAAGTGAGGAGTAATAGCTACAAACATCCTTTAATAGTTGGAACATGAAACACTGGATGAAGTGAGAACATTAGAAAAGTAGGAGTTGTGAAAAATGAAATAGATCACATGAACATCACATTCTAGGTATTAGTGGCATGAGACAAACTGACTTGAGCCACTTTGAATCAAAGATCTGCTACCCAAATATATGCATCGATAGCTAAAGCTAAAGAAAAGGAAATTGAATATACATGCAATCAAATGTGTTAATGATAACTTGTGATTGGAAAGCAAAGTTGGTAATAATGAAGAAGATAAAGTAGCTAAAAAGTATGGACTTGGTAATAAAAATGAGGCTAGGAATAGTATGATGACATTTTGTATATTCAGTAAATTGTTGTTGTTATGTACTATCAAGTTGCCTGTGACTCAGTGACCCTGTGTACAGCAGCTCTGCAGCCTGCCTGCACTGTCTTGAACCAGGCTCACTGATTCTGACACACCAATTCCCATTTCCCATGCTACTACATCAATCCATCTCATCTGGGGACTTCTCTCCTGCAAGTTCCCTCCAACTTCTGAGCATGATGTCTTTCTCCAAGACCCTGTCCCTCCCAGCCATATGCCCAAAGTATGTGAGATAGAGCTTCCTAGCCTCCAAGGAGAAACGTGGTTCCAAGACACACCTATTTGTTTTTCTGGCTGTCCATGGTATGTTCCAGACACTTCTGCAGCACAACAGCTCAAAGGCATAAATTGTTCTTCTGTCATCCTTAGTCATTGTCCAACTCTCTGATGCATAGCAAGTAATTTAGGAGACTATGACCACTATCATCACACTTTCAACTTTTGTGATTTAGTCATCACAAATATCTTTAAAAAAAATCACAAAAGGAGACTTTCCACATGGACCTAACCAGACGGATTGCATTGAAATCAGATTGTTTATCTCTGTGGAAGGAATCATTTTAGAAGCTCAATATAAACAGTCAAAACCAGGTCAATTGCTGACTGGGGAATAGACCACCAATTAGTCATGTGCAAATTAAAATTGAGATTGAAGAAAATTAAAAGAAGACCATGAGAACCAAAACATGATCTTGAGTCTATGCCACTTGAATTTAAAAAGCATTCTAACATCAGGTTTGAATCATTTAATATTGCTTATCAAAGACAAAATGAGTTATGGAATGACATTAAGTCTATCATCAAGTGTATCAACAGGGCAATCCCTCATTACTAAGAAGAGGAGAAAGGGGGGGAAAAAAGAATGTCAGAAAATACATGTAAATTGTGCTATAGTATCGAGAAACCAAAACAAAGGCCAGAGACGATAAAGTGTGGGGGTGGGGGGGAACTGGACAAAAATTTCAAATTACAGTTCAAGAAAATTTTTATAAAGGAGTATACAGAGATCTCAAATTGGAGAATGAAAAGTGACAAAATTACTCAGAATTTCTCAAGCTGAGAGAACAGAAAAACAAATTCAAACTTCTTGTTACAGTGCTTAAAGACGTTACTGACAAAATCTTAAATCACCCCAGGAAGCATCAAAATAAGTTGGTGAGAGTACAGAATCACTGTACCAAAATAATTGGTTGACACTGAAATATTTAAGGAAGTCTCTTATGATCAAGAGTGAAAAACAATGAAGGACAAATTTTAAACTATACTGATTGCATTGATGAAAATAAAATCCCAGGAATCAATGGGATACCAATTGCCATTCTTCTACTAACACATGCAGCTCTGAATGTGGTCTGTGCTAGGGAATTTGGAAGATAGTTGCCTGGGCAACTGACTAGAAGAGATGTATATTTGTTACCATTCTCAAGGATTCAGTAGACTGTGAAAATTCTATAATAAAATAATTACTATCACATGTAAGCTAAATACTGCAGAAAATAATTCACAACAGCTATAACAGTATATATAGAATACTGCCAGAAGTTCAAATTGAATTTAGAAGAGACCATGGCTCCAGAGATATCATTAGTCATGTCAGATGGATCCTAGCTGAAAGCAAAGAATACCAGAAGAATGCCTTTTTATGCTTTATTGACTATGTCAATGGAGAATTCTTCTAAAGGGAATTCATTCAAAAACTATCCCTAGATCAAAAGCCTGGTCAAACCTAGATCAGATACAGCTAGAGAACACTACAAGATTTAAATAAGAAAGATGTGTATCAAAGTTGTATCTTTTATCCATATCTATTCAATCTGTATACTGAGCAAATTGTTTGTGAAGCTGGGTTCTAAAGAAAAAGTGGCGTCATGATTGGAGGAAGATTCTTAAATAACCTATTCACACAACCTTGCTTGCTGAAAGTGGGAATGACTTGAAACATTTGCTTCAGATGATCAAAGAATACAGTTATTCAATGTGAATTACATCTAATTATCAAGAAAACAATAATTCTTACCACTCGACTGATAAGCAATATCATGATGACTGCAGAAAAGAGAGAAACTCTTATTTTCTTAGGTGAAATGCTCTACAATTTTGTCTTATTTGGATCCACATTCAACATCTTGGGTACAAGTAGTCAGGAGGTCAGGTGACTTACAATGAGAAAATTTACATTCAGAGACCTATCCAAATTATTTAGGCGTGATGATGTCAATTTGATGACTAAGCCACACCTGATTCAGGCCACTTTTCAGTCTCTTGTTTTGAATCTGAGAGCTGGACAAGGAATAAAGATGACAGAAGAAGATGTCTTCAGGCCTTTAAACTCTTTAAGCTCTGATGTTTGAGAAGAGTACTAATAACCCACGGATCGCCAAAATAACAAACAGATATTTCTTGCAGAAGGTGCAGTCATTACTCTCCTTGGTGGCAAATGTATTAAAATTTTGCTTCACATACTTTGGGAATGTTGTTGGGAGAAGCTAATCTTGGAAAAGGACCTCAAGATGGAAAAGATGAAAGGATGGAAACAGGGAAAGATTCTCAGCCAGGTGTACTGACACAGAAACAACAGCAATGACGCAAATATATCAGAGATTATGAGGATGGCACAGGACAGGACAATTTCTAGATGTTCATGTGCTCATAAGTGGCTATGAGTTTTAATCCTAACAACGGCACCTAACAATAAAGTCAGAGAAATATTTTTTAAATATCTTCATATGGCAGGTAATAGTTATTCACCAATCCTCGTGCTATGTCCTTATTCATATACTCTAGTTACTTGAACTATTTCTTCAACATACGCATTAAATAAGTATGGATTAAAGGATATAACCAGCACATATCTTTCCTGATTTTAAACTACACATGACCTCCTTGTTCTATTTAAATGACGGACTTTTTCTCTATAGAGGTTTAAATGAGGTCAGTTCAGTTTCCTGAAATTATTGTATCATTTATCTTAATCTACACAGTTTTAATATTATTTTATAGTTAATAAAACACACAAAAAAAATCTCTCTAATATTCTCATTTAGCCACCAATGCATTTTGATTTATCAAAATAAATGGTATTATATCAAAATTTATGATATCAGAAATCATTTTGCTCATCCCAGACCCTCTTCTGAATCTGGTTTCAATTGCTGGCAGTTTCCTGGCTCCAATTTTCTGTGAACTAAACTTAATGAAATTATAAGAAAAAACATTCTTCTAAGTGGTTTAGCACTGGTCTGTGCATTGCTGTACAGTGGTAACTGGTGGTTGTTGTGATGTTGAACACTGTGACAATGATGCGCCAAATGCAATAATGGTTACGCATGGTAGACAGTGTTCGGTGGACCTTCCAGATTAAAATAAGCTTGGAAGTAGGAGTCGCATCAACTTCCAAAATGGCTTGCTTCCAGAAACACTATAAACATGGAGAAATGACCAAAGTTATACAATTTATAAGTGCTCAGGTCTTTGATTCATAGGGTTGCTATGAGTCATCTACAACTCGAAGACACTTAACAGCAACAACAGTAATACCTCAATTAATTTCAATTAAGATAAATATATTCTCTATATTTTATAGTCTTTTTAATTTTATTTTCATCTTGGGAACTTTCTATACTTTATCTTATATCTGTTGTCATAAAATTTTCAATTTCAAAGGATTTTATTGTTCTTTGGATATTGCCTTTGATAGTTTTATGTTCTTCTAAAGTGAATGTACTGAGGCTGACTTTGAGTAGAATGGGAATCCCAGAACACACTTGATCACGCTAATGTGAAACTTATACTTGAACCAAAAGAC
>NW_006400132.1:657567-670038 GCF_000299155.1 Elephantulus edwardii
AAAAAATTGATGTGATCAAATCCCTCTTGCACTTTAGAATGAGGTATTGCTTATTTTAGATAAGAATGACAAAATCATCCACATTTATAGAACCTAGAGTGTAAGAATTGACAATAGTTTAAAGTGTATTGAAAAAAAGATGCTCTTTTCCCCTTCTATTGTATTTGAATCTAGATCATTAAGTGTCTGCCTTTATTTTACATTTTTAGGTTTCTAAGCCTGTTAACAGTTTTAAAAAGATCTTTAATATCAATACGTTTTTGAAATATTTAAAATATTTTAAAAACAAAACAAAAACTAGATGGAATCTCTCAAGATAAACAGAGATGTTTCATATCAACTGAAATTACAGATACTCATTTTTTCATGCATTTACTTCATTATCAATAACTTTGTGTCTAGAAAGTGGAAAAACCATGCTTTTCATTTAATATAGAGTCAGTTAGAATCCTCACAACTCAAAAGTGAAGAAAGTACAAAACTGAGTGTTCCTCAGAGGGTAAGATGTTAAGACTTTGTTTCATATTCTTTGAGCATGTTGTCAAGGGTATTCAAGTGTCAGAAAAAAAAAAAAAAATAAAGCAATAAACAAATATGAAACTATCATGTTTGGAAAAGTAGTCGGTGGAAGAGAGAAAGACCCATAATTAGATAACTAGACACAGTAACTGGAAAATGGGCTTGAGCAGGTTAGAGAGTGTAAAGATAACATTGTTGTTGTTGTTATGTGCCATGGAGTCATTTATGACTCATAGCGACCCTATGTACAACAGCCCTAAACCCTGCTCTATCCTGTGCCAATCGCATTGCCTCTGACACACCCACCCCAACTACCCCAGTCACTGAATCAATCCACCTCATAGAGGGTCTTCCCCTCCTGCTCTGTCCCTCCACCTTACCAAGCATGATGTCCCTTTCCAAGGACCTGTCTCTCCTTACATGTCCAAAATATGTCAGATGAAGCCCCAGAATCCTTGCCTCCAAGGAGTAGCCTGGTTTAACCGTCTCCAGGATGAATCTGTTTGTTTTCTTGGCAGTCCAGGGTACATTCAATACTCTTCTCCAGCACCACAGCTCAAAGGCATCAATTCTCCTTCTATCCTCTCTAGTCATTGTCCAACTATCTGATGCATAACAAGTGATTGCAAAGACCATGGCCTGCATCAGGCGCACCTTAGTCTCCAGAGAGACACCGTTGCTCCTGGGTACTTTAGAGAGGTCCCTAACAGCAGACTTTCCCATTGCAATACATTTTTTTAATTTCCTGGCTGCTAGTTCCAAGATTGTTGACCATGGAGCCAAGCAAACTGAAGCTGTGAACAATCTCAATCTCTTCACCATCCATCCTTGTAAAAAAAGTTTCTGTCAGTTGTTTACAAGGTCACTAAGATCTGATGACCTAGTATTAAGAAGCTTTGCTGTAAACTCAAGGACAAATGAATGATTTGATTCACCAGCTGCTGTGCCAGAGAAAGAAAGACAGGAAATCAATTTCCCTGTGACTTTTAGTCTCTGAAAATATTTTGAAAAGTCAGCTATGAGTCAGTTCCAACTTCATGGCACATAGCAGCAATAAGAAACTTTGTCAACTATAGGGCCCCTAACAACAACATCTCCATAACCAAATGACAGTAATTGAACATTGTTCACTAAAGTTCTCCTGAACAATTTTAGTAAAAGTTGTATCCTAACAGTCAAATGCCTTGCTTAGTCAATAAAGCACAAAGGAACGTAGTAACAACTACTATAACATATGTATTTCTGATAGTCTCTGTTTTCAGCTAGGAATCATCTGAAATTGTTATTGTCATTAAGTGCCATCGAGTCCATTTTGACTCATAGCGATACTATGAACAGTGAATTTAAACCCTGCCTTATCTTGTGTCAACCTCATCTTTCTGACACTCTGGATCCTACTGTTAAAGTCACTGTATCAATCCATTTCATACAGAGGCTTCCCCTTCTCTACTGACCTTCTACTTTTCTTAGTATGATGCTCCTTCCTAAGGATTGGTCCCAACAAACATCATTCCTAAAAAAGGGGCAGATACAATGTGGAGAAAGCGGAATCTAACTTCTACCTGCTTTATAAAGGGGAAGTGTCTCCATCAATAATATCCATAATGCCAAATAGCCACGTGGTCAGACATGCCATCGCTCAAGCTTCTGCACCTATTTCTATAGATCACTGGGCCCAATTATCATTGAAAATTGACTCATAGACTTTATTCACAATTGTGGGGTTTGTTAAGGAACTAGGTACCAGAGGATGAGGGAGTGAAATATAACATAGTGAATGTCCAGGTTAATTGAACAGGAGCTCCAAACCAGACTAACAACAAGACACAAGTCTTCAATTATTTTAGACAGTTTCTCAGTCAACAAGTGACCTTAGCAGTGATAAGCCTCATTCCACAACCTCTTCAGAATCCAGCTTGAATTTCTTGTCCTTCTTTTTCAGGGACAATAAGCTTGTTTTGATGATGAAGAAACAAAAAGTAAATGAAAGGTAAGGATGCTGTTGTTGTTGTTATGTGTCGCCAAGTTGCCTGCGACTCGCAGTGATTCTATGTACAACAGCCATAAACCCCGCTCCATCCCTTGCCATTCTTATTGTCTCCAACACACTTAATCCCCACTACCCCAGTGGCTGATTCAATCCATCTCATCGAGGGTGTTCCTCTCCTGCATTGTCCCTCCACCCTCCCTAGCATGACGTCCCTTTCCAATTATATCGCTGAATTTCACAGATAAAATTATGATCTTGTAAACAGTCTGCTTTGTATATTATTTAAAACAGCAACAAAATAAAATAAATTTAGCAATGGAAAAACAACATAAAGGAGTAATTATTATCTGTGAAAATTTCAATAGAGAAAATGTAGAAAGTTATCCAAGATATTGCTGTTGTTGTAGTTAAGTGCCGTCGACTCATAGTGTCCCTATGAACAAAGATCTGAACTAGGTTGTATCCTGTGCCATTCTCACACTTCCTGACACACAAGAGTCCACAGCAGCCATCACTGCATCAATCCACTTGGTTGAGGGCCTTCTCTTTCACCAATCTTCCACCCTTTTCAACATCATGTCCTTCTCCCAAAATCTACTAACAACGTTTCCAAAGTATGTGAGATGAAGTCTCCTCATTCTTACCTCTAAATAGCACTCCAGCTGCACCATCTCTAATGCATATTTCTTTGTTCTCTTGGCTATCCATGGAATGTTTAGTGCTTTTCTCTAACACCACAGCCCAAAGACATCAATTCTTTTTCTGTCATCCTTATTCATTGTCCAGGTCTCAGGTGTATAGCTAGTAATCAGAAAGACTATGGCCTGAATCAGATACACCTTAGCCCTCAAATGGCATCACTAGGCCTCAATAATTTGGAGAGGTTCCTAACTGCAGATTTTCCCAGTGCAATGCGTCTCTTTATTTCCTGACTGCTGGTACCAAGAAGGTACCAAGATGATATTCAAGATGACATATCAAATAATATTACCTGCGGAAAAATGATGTCTAAGAGGTATTTGATTTGAGAACTGGATTATGGGAGTACGAAGGAAAAGAGAAAAAGAAAGCTAGATAATGGTGATAGAAATGTCCACTGGTATGGGACAATATATACAAAACTAAAGAATTGAAAATGTTGATTAAACCGAAGAATACTTGAATGTTTTGTAAACATAAACTACTAAAAACAGAAGGAGAAATGATGATGCTAAAGAGGCAATTATAGGATGATATCATAAAATGAGATTAACGTATTTAGAGTTTTATCTCAGATGTTTTGAAATTTGTAGAATAAATACTTGACCTTGAATTCATTATTAAAATATTTGCATAGTAAGACAATAGTAGTTTGGGTTTTGGGGTTTTGTTTTGTTTTTTTTTTTTTTACAATCATTTGGAAGTAAAATACTGCGGTTTTAATTTGCATTTCATTTCAATGCCAAGAAAACAAAAATTCTCATTATTGGACCAATTGAGAGACGGAGGAAAGATTGAACATATCAATTACTTCCTCTTAGTTCGACCCACAATTTAACATTTGGTACCAGCAGGAGATATATTGTCCTGAAAAGTCTATAATCAGGGATCTTGCCAAATTAACTGAAAAGCTAGGGTGTTATTGTTTAGACTAAGGTGCACTTGATTCATAGCATGGTCTTTTCAATCTCTTCCTATGCATCTGAGAGCTGGACATTGAATAAGAATGACAGTAGAAGAAAAATGATGCGCCTTTGAACAGTATTTTTGGAGGAGAGTACTGAATATTTCATGAAGTGACAAAAAAACAAACAGTTGTCTTAGAGAAGGTTCAGCCAGATTGCTCCTTTAAGTAAGGATGGCCAAGTTTCATCTTGTATACTCTGGGCATGTTGCCAGAAGAAGATTTTGCTTGGTGAAGGACACCATGCATGAAAATGTAGAGGGAGAGTGAAGAAAGAGGAAGACCCTTAACTAAGTGGATTAACACTATGGCTACAGAAATGGACTTAGTGTGTCAGAGATTGTGAGGCTGGAACAGGATAGGACAGGGTTCAGACCTTTTGTTCACAGGGTTGTTAAAAGTTGTACTTAACTCTAAGACTTCTAAACACAACAAAACTTTGGGAAGACTACCACCATTATTGTATTCTGTTTGCTCAGTTGCAGTTCAAATGATTCAAAAGCTTTCCTGTAGAGAGTCTCTTGGGTTGCAATATTAATGAGAAAAATAATAGGTCCTTTCTTCAATAGAGTTACTAGTGAGTTTTCAACTGCTGACCTTTATTTTGCAACCAGCATGTAACAAGCTGCTACACCAGACTTCCTACTGGAAAAGTAGTGGCATATTTAAAAAGTTTGCAATGTCAAGTAAGTTTGTATCCAAATATGATAGCACTTCTTTCTACTTGTGACATTAGTAAATTACAGTAAGTTTTTAAAATATCTTAATTTTCCTGAAATAGGAATAATATTGATATTTATATTTCATAGAATTGGAAATTGATGAAAGACACACAAGCATTGAGGACTTTCCTTCATAGGGTCACTATGAGTCACTTGCGACTCGATGGCACTTAACAACAACAACAGCAGGATTGAAAATCAGATAAATATATGTGACATGTATTGTTGTTGCTGTTGCCATGTGCTGTCAAGTTGACTACAACTCATGATACCCATATGAACAATAGCTCAGAACCCTGCCCTATATTGGAATAATCACAGTCTCCAAAACAAGGGTCTCCCATTACCATCATCACTTTTGTCAATCAATCTCATTCAGGTTCTTCCTCTCCTACACTGTCCCTCCACCCTTCCAAGTATGATGTTCTTCTCCAATGACAGGTCCCTCCTAACTATATGTCCAAATTAAGTAAGACAAACCTACAAAGGCCTTGCTTCCAAGGAGGGATCTGGTTTTACCTTCTTTAGGACAGACCTGTTTGTTGTGTTGGCGGAGTACTGATATGTTCAATAATCTTTTCTAGAAGCACAACTCAAAGAAATAATTTTTTCTTCTGTCATCCTTAATTTTTTTCTAGCTCCTTGATGCATTGCAAGTAATGTTGAAGACTATGGCCTGGATCAGGTGCACTTTAGTCTCCAGACAGATATGGTTGCCCTGTAGCAATTTGGAGAAGTCCCTAACAGCAGACTTTCCCAATGCAACCTGTCTTTTGATTACCTGACTGCTGGTGGCAAGCATGTTGATTGTGGATCTGAGCAAGATGGAATAGGGTTTACAATCTCAGGCAGTTCTCCATCTATCATGAGGCTGCCAATTGTTCCAGTGATGAGAATCTTTATTTTCTTGATGATGAGATGCAATCCATATTGAAAGCTTCAGTCCCTGACTTTCTGTAACAATTTCTTGAAGCTAGCCTTCCTCAGTTTCAGCAAGAAGTTTTGTCATCCACATAATGCAGGTTGTTGATGAGTCTTCCTCCAATCCTATTCACATACTCCTCCTCCCAAAGTCCAGCATGCCAAATGATCATTTCCACATATAGATTTAAAAGGTATAGAGAAAGGGCAGTTTCCTGACTCACTCTTTTCTTGATTTTAAACCATGTAGTATTTTTCTTGCTCTGTTCTGATTACTGCTTTCTTAGTATAGGTTTCACATGAGCAAATTAAGTGTTCTGTTATTCCTGTTCTTCTCAATGTTAGCCATCATTTATTGTGATACACATAGTCAAATATCTTTGCATAGCATTCAAATACTTTGCATAAAATACAAATAGATATTCTGCTGGTACTCTTGCTTTCAGCCAATATCCATCTGACATTGGCAATGATGTCCTTAATGTCAACGACCTCTTCCTAAACACTCTTAGTATTTCTGGCACTTCTCTATTGACATACTGTTCCAGTTGTTTTTGGATAATTTTCAGCAGAATTTTTCTTGCATGTGATAATAGTGATTTTGTTTTTATTTCCACACTTTTTTGGGTAACAATTTTTTTTTTAAATGAGAATAAATACGAATGTCTTCCTGTTAGTTGGTCAGGTAGCTGTTCTCTGAGTTTCTTGGCATGAGCTAGTGAACACTTACAGAGCTCAATCTGTTTGTTGAAATATCAGCTGATATTTCATCAATTACTGGTACCTTCTTTTGCCAGTTTCTTCAGAGCAGGTTGAGATTTCCCCTTCATGAAACTTGCCTCTTGATCACATGTTGCTTAATTAAATTCTTTTTGTGTCAGACAATTCTTTTTGGTACTGTTTTGCCCACGAAATGCCCCTCAAAGAAATACAAAAACACATCTGAAATTTCAAGAGCGTTTATTGTTTGATTTTCCACACGTGGAGGCTTTTTCGCCTTCCTCAGATGGTGAAGGGAAAAAGCCCCGAGTTTTCCCTCCCACCTGCTTTTATAGCTTTTTCTTGGGTGCCCCTGCTAAGGCAAAGAGATTGGCAGGCCAGGGGATCAGTCATTTGGTCGGCTTTTGATGGGCTGGTTGATTTGCCCACCTTTACTCTTTTTGTGTCACGTAGACACTAGTTAATTCCTTACTTTTTCAAGGACAGACTGGGTTTTACCCGGGGCACTCATGTTTGCCCTAAGCTAAGAATTTTTATGGCCTGCTTCTGCCTCCAGCGCTAATGGGGGTTTATTAAAAAATGGGGTTTCTGCTGCCCCTTCAGTACAATGACTCTGTATACTCCTTCCATCTTCTTTTGGTGCTTCCTGAACCATTCAATATTCTGCTTATGTCATTTTTAAGTATGGCAATTCAAGGCTGAAATTTGTTCTTCTATTTCTTCAGCTTGTTAAATAACTTCAGCGAAGTTAGTTCATCCCTTTTAATTTTCTGACTCCAGCTCTTTGCACATTTTTTATAGTACTTTGTTTTGTCTTCCTGAGCTGCCATTTGAAATCTTCTGTTCAACTTTTAAAACTCTTTATTTCTTCCTAAGAAGAAGTTTTGGCTTCTTGACATTCTGGTGCAATATTCAGAATTTTTTCTGACATCCATTTTTGTCTTTTCTTTTTCTGCTCTCTTTGTAATGACTTTTTGCATTCTTTAAGAATATTATTAAATGCATTCTCCCACAACCCAACTGGTCTTTATTCTTTAGTGTTCAAGACCTTAAATCTGTTCTTCAGATGTTTTTTAAATTCTCATGAGATATATTACAGGTCAAATTTTTGTTCCTGTGGCTTTATATATTTTTTTTAATTTAATTTGAACTTGATCTTCATGAATGATATTCTTGATATCTTTCCACAGCTTATCTGGTTTTTGTTCATCAGTATTCAAAGCCTCAAAGCTATTCCTGAGTTGGTTTTTAAATTCAGGAGGATAGACTCGACATCAAATATTGATTACTATGGATGTTTTAACTTTCTTTACCTTTAATTTAAACTTGCATATGAGTACTTTATGGTCTATTCGACAATTAGCATCTGGCCTAGTTTTCGCTGCTGATATTGAACTTATCCAACAATTCCTTCCACAGATGTAATCAATCTGATTCTTGTGCATCCTGTCAGGTGAAAACCATGTGTATAGACTGCATTTATATTTCTTGTAAAAGGTGTTTGCTATGAATAAATCACTAATTATTGCAGACTGAGGGTAAAATATTTTTATAATTATTCATAATGAGACAGATAGCCAGGAATGAGATAGAACAGAGAGCATGAAAAGCAGTGGGTCAGCAGTTCTCCACTGAAGCCCTGCATTCCAGCTTCCCTGTATCTTTATTGAAAATTATCAGGAAGTAAATCACAAAGAGAATTCAATGCAAATGAAGGCAAGCTCTTTCTATTGAAAACCTTTTACTTGACTCAGGAGGGAAGGGTCAGCAAATACAATGCAAGAATCTGGTAAATCCTTAAGGATTGCCTCAGTGCCTCAGGGTGAATTCCAACTTGAACCTTCCCAGTTTATTACAAGTATTTAGTATTGGCTTCCCATATAACTAATTGTAAAGAATTCTATCATTCTTTTGAAGGGACAACATAAACCCCATTTTTTTATAAACGTCCATTAATACCAGAACGATAAGCTTAGCTTAAGGCAAACACAAATGCCCTGGGTAAAGTCTTATCTGTCCTTTCAAAGTAAAGAATTAACTAGTGTCTACATGACACAAAAAGGGTAAAGGGAAAAAAAAAAACCACACAAACAAACCAAAACAAACAAACAAACAAGGGTAAAGGCGGGCAAAGTAGCCAGTCTGTCAAAAGCCAACCCACCAACCATGATCTCAATCTCCTCGCCCCCACAGTGGCACCCAAGAAATCCATAAAAGCAATTGTGGAGGGGGACCGGGGACTTTTTCCCTCACACCGTCCTACAGAGGGAGAAAGTCTCCACATGTGGATATTCTCTGGAATAAAGTGCTAATTTGTATTTGCAAACGTGTGGATTATTCTTTTGAGGGGCATTTCATGGGCAGAACACTATCACCAGCCTCATTTCTGTCACAAAGTCCATATTTTTCAATTGCTGATCCTTCTACCTGATTCCCAACTTTGGTATTCTAGTCACTCATTATTATTAACACGTCTTGATTACATGTCTGATAGAAATTTTTACTGCAACAGTTAGTAAAATCAGTTTATTTCCTCCTTTTTTACTCTAGTTGTTGGTGGATAAATTGGATTGATAGTGGTATTAACAGGTATTCTTTGTATGTGTGTGGATATTATACTGTGACTCACAATACTGTATTTCAAGATGGAGCTAGAACCAGCATTTTTAACTATGAAAGTGACTCTGTTTTTTCTCACCTTTTCATCTCCAGCATAGTAGATCATAAGATCATCTGAATCAAAATGTTCTTCCCAATCCATTTCATTTCACTAATACATAATATGTCAATATTTATGTGCTCCATTTCTTTCTTAACAAAGTTTCTCCTTGGAGGTTAAGATTTTGATGCCTCATCTCACATACATTGGGCATGTGGCCAAGAGAGATCAGTCCTTGGAAAAGGACCTCATGCTTTAAAGGGTGGAGGGATAGCTCAGTAGCCTAGGAAGACCTTGGATGAGGTGGATTGATAAAGTGACTGAAGCAATGGGGATGGGTGTGTCAGAATTAGTGAGACTGGCTCAGGACAGGGAAGGCTTCAGAGTTACTGTACATAAGGTTGCTATGGGTTTCAGGTGATTTGAAGGCACATAACAATAACAATAACAATAACAATAAAATAACAATAACAATTTAAACCTGTATGTGAGTAGTTGATGGTCTGTTCCACAATCAGCTCCTGATTTTGTTTTCACAGCTGATACTGAGTTTCTCCAATAATTATTTTCAACAAATGTAATCAGTATGATTCTTGTGTAGTCCATCAGGTGAGGTCAACGAGTAAATCCATAGTTTGTGTGTGTATGTTTATAAAAGATATTTGTAATAAACAAATCATTAATTGTACAAAATTCTATCTTTCCATCCCCAGCCTCATTTTTGTCATCAAGGTCATATTTTCTGACTACTGGTCCTTATTCCTTGCTCACAACTTCCATATTCCAGTCACCAATTTTATTAATGAATCTTGTTTGCATGTTTGATGAATTTCTACTGCAAAATTAAGTAGAAATCTTCCATTTTCTCCTTTTTAGCTTTGATTGTTGATGCATGTGTTTGAATAGTAGTGGTATTGATAGGTCTGCCTTGTATGTGTATGGATTTTATCCTGTTACTCACAAACATTGCATTTCTGGGTGGATCTAGAAATGGTCTTTTTGACCATAAATGTGATCCTGTTTTTTCTCACTTTTTCATTTCCAGTAGAATAGATCATATGATTATTTGATTCAAAATGGCCCATCTCAGCTTACTAGTACCTAGTTTATAAATATTTAAGCATTTCTTCTTTAACCTCATCTAGTTTTCCAACTTTTACACTTTTCCCATTTCACTTTGCAATTATTAGTGTTGGCTTACAGCTGCTTATTTACATTCCCCAGTGTGAGGATTCAGTTTCTGATATCATATCTACTAGTCTAAGTATACTCTAATGTTTACAGGATTTTGAAGGCCTGTTATTTAGGAAGTGGATTACCAATCTTTCTCCACAGTCTGTATTAATTTGGATGTACAGCTTTTAGTACAATAACTGGCAGACAAGCATTTTACCCAAAAGAGGAGATTAAGGACATTTCCCCATTAAAAAAGTAACATATGATTCAGTCTTAGTCCCCCCTTCCTTTCAGTGTTTGTGCCATGGTCCCCTCCCCCATCCCTGCTCCACCAGCTCTCCTCTCCCTTCCCCTTTTCCCACATAACCTCTGATTCGATGACTAGGGCCTCCAGTCACTTCTGTCCACTCATTATCTTTTTTATTCTCAATGATGCGGTAGTAGTGGCAGTCTTCTCTCTAGCAATGGCAGGGGGCCTCCTGGCATGTAATAGTTGTCATATACCGTAGTGTTGGAAGTGACCCATAGCTAACCCTGTGGAGGGTTTTCAGAGGCAGTAAATCGCATGAGAGGAGATTATCCATCCTTCTATTGTGGAGCAGTTAGTCACCTAAAAACTCTTGACTTCAGGATTTCAGGGCAGATCCTACCACTAGGCCACCAGAGCTCCCGGCATGCCATTGTTGTTATTAGATGCTGTTGAATCAAGTACAACTCTTAACAGCCCTATGAACAAAACACCTGAACCCTGTGCCATTCTGCGCCATCCTTACACTTCCTGATATGAAAGAATCCATTTCAGCAGTCACTGTGTCAATCCACCTCTTTGAAGGTCATCCTCTTCTTTGGTGACCCTTCATCCTTCCCAATACAAAATTCCTCTCCAAGAAATAACCTTTCTGAGTAACACGTACAAAGTATGTGAAGCAAAGCCTTATCATTCCGGCCTCCATAGAGCACTCCTGCAGCACCCTCTCCAAGACATGTTTTTGTTGTTGTTGTTCTTTTGACTGTCCATGTGACGTTCAGTGCTCTTTTCCTCATCACAGCTCAAAGTCATGAATCCACCTTCTGTCAACTTGTCAATCCATCTTTCTGTCAACATTGTCCAGCTCTCAAATGCATAGCAAGTAATTGGAACAACCATAGCCTGAATCAAATTCAACCTAGTCCTCATACTTGCATCATTACTCCTCAATAATTTGGAAAAGTCCATAACTGCAGATTTTCCCAGTGCATTGAGTCTCCTTACTTCCTGACTGCTGGTACTAAGGGTGTTAATTGTGGATCTAAGTAAGATGAAGGTGTTGACAATTTCAATCTCCTCTCTATCCATCATGATGTTGACTTCAGTCCAGCAGTAAGAATCTTCGTTTTCTTGACACTGAGAAGCAATCCATACCAAAGAATGCAGTCCTCCATTCCTCAATCTTCTGCAACATGTGCCTCAAGTCCTCCTCACTTTCAGCAAGCAAGGTGGTATTATCTGCATAGCACAGGTTATTGATGAGTCTCCCTCCAATCCTCATGCCAACTCTTCCTCATAGACTCGAGCTTCTCAGATCATTTGCTCGGCATACAGAATGAGCAGGTATGGGAAAAGGATACAACCCTGACACACTCCCTTCCCAATTCCAAATCATGGAGTGCTCCCTTACCCCATTCACACAACAGCCTGCTGGCCAGGTCCAGGTTCTTGATGAGTACAATCAAGTGCTCTGAGACACCCATTCTTCTCATTGTCAGCCACAACATTTTTATGATCCACACAAACACCTTTCCATAGTCAATAAGACACAAATAGACATACTTCTAGTATTCCGTTCTTTCAGCAGGATCTATCTTACATCAGCAATGATATCCCTGGTGCCACAGCCTGTTTTAAATCCTGTTTGACTTTCTGGCAGTTCCTTATCTATGTACTCTCCCAACAATTTTTGAATGATCTTCTGAGTTAATTAGCTTGTATATGATATCTGTGATATTGTTCGATAGTTTCCAAATTCAGTTGGATTACTTTTCTTGAGAATGTTTAGCATTAAGTTTGTTCTACATTAGCAATTATTGTAGTCAGATTATAAAGATTATATATATATATATA
>NW_006400132.1:671508-680341 GCF_000299155.1 Elephantulus edwardii
TAAAAGCTGATTCCTGAATAACTAAATAATTTAAATTTACCGGTAGAATTACAATTCATATTATAATCTTTTAATGTTGTTGTTTTGTCCTATTGAGTTGGAACTCAACCCAGAGCTGACCTTCTGACAGGTTTTCAGAGGCATTAAATCCCATGGGAGGAGATTGTCCATTGTTTTCCCATGGAACAACAGATGGAACAGAAACATGTGCTTTTGGGCATTCAGTGCTGGTTCTTACCACTGTCATATTATTATCTTTTTGTTGTTGTGTACTTTCCAGTCAGAATCAACTACACTGATCCTCTGGAAGGTTTTCAGAAGCAATTTAATCGCATGGGAGGAGATTGTCCATCCTTCTCCCACTGAACACCTGGTTACCTGGAACCACATGCCTTCAGGATTAAATAGCTTCTTGCCACTAGGGCACCAGAGCTCCATTAGAAAAGCTTCTTATTGACTTAGTTGTTTAGGAGAGCAACAAAGATTCAGTGTTTCTTGTTTTTCATGAGAATACACTGTTCTAGAGATTTGGTATTTTAGAACAGTGAAAATATTGCCAGTAATGTGACTGATAGAGAATATTCAGATCTGTGGACTAAAGGCAATGTTTAATGTCCCTGAAGCATGTTACAGATGAAAAGAAAGAAATCAGACAGATCCAATTAAAGAATTTATAATTCAATAACTGGTCTGTCCACCCTAACCTAATAATCTCATTGATTTTGTCTCTCAGTTCTTAGAGAAATACGAAACTATTTTTCATAGCACCTTTATGAAAATAGTTTCAGAAGGCTTACAAGATATTCTTAGACTCGCTTGGAATGAAATACGTACTATCATTTTAATCTCTCTTATAGTAGGATTAATATTAAGACTTTCGTTCATTAAATTTTTTTAATTTTTTTCCCTTTGTAGGGAGAAGGCACCCCTTATAACAGATATTTGGAAATAGGTAAACTATAAAAGAATATGCTATAGACTTGAATTTCAGGATTACTTAAGAAAAATTTTAACCACAAATATCTTTCTTTAAAAAATACAAACTGAAAATATACTTAGTGGGGAGAGAAAAAAATCCATGTGTGGGGAGATGATATAACAAGGGAAGAGAGTGATTGATGTAGAATTCAGAAAGCAAGTAAACTCCTGGAAGCTATCTGATCACTTGTTTTACATTTTCTAGTAAATGTTGAGATGAAAAGCGAAAGTAAAACATTCTACATATATAAAGCTATATACAAGTGCAGATAACCAGTTGAGTTTTTATGTTAGTGAAGACACCACTTATAGCTCTTTGATGAACAATAAAAATACATATTTCCTTACAACAGTAGTGACTAACTCTTTAAACATAACAGTAATTTTGTAAAGATATATAAAAAAATTTGACATCTTTGATAAGTGCCTAATTAAACTCAAGAAAATTGCTCTGCATATTTACTCTTTTCTCTGGGCATGGTTTCCACAATATAAGTTCAATTTGGTTGATTTTTAGGTGAGTCTGAGTGAAAAAAAAACAACTGAAATTTTTCCCCTTAAAACATGAAATCTAAAACTCAGAAGATTATTCAAAATATTATGATCACAACAAAGTAGCTAATCATTATTCAACCTAGAAATATCACTTATTTGACAAAAGAAAAACAAACCCACAAAAAATCCAAAATAAACGTTACTGTGGCTATTGCTTTAGACTCAACTGTTGTCTGGAAAGAGCAAGGAGATCTTCTAAGAAATTTGAAAACAGTAACTGATTTGCTAATATTAGCCATAGAGAAGATACTATAGCCACTTTGCCTAAGGTATGCCTGTGATACTTTGTTTTATGTGAGTCACTGGCACTGGTGGAAAATAAACAGCTGCATCAGTATTTTCCTGGATATTAAAGTCACTTTTATTGATGCCTCTGAACTTGATATATCATCTCACAGGGACACTGCAAACAAAGCCCTTGTAAATATACAATTTATTGCAGAGAAACCTATTTAATGAAAATGTCTGCTACATGCAAAAAAAGCCACAACTGTCTGCCTGGAATATTCACATTCTATTAACAATTATTGGTTAGTGTGAGGTTTCTCTGAAGTTTGATCTTTGTCTTACTGATTTAAAATTTAAGTGCAATAATTATTGATCATTCTACTAAGAGACAGCTATAAACATGAGCACATGTATATATTTGGAACACTAGGGATATTTAAGAGAAATATATCTCTAACATAAAATATATGATTAAACATATGATTTCTTAAACGTATGATTTCTTAAATCATATGTTTTCTTAAACATATGATTTCTTTATTTAGTATTAAAGAAATGGATGAGATTAATGAGACACCATAGTTTGGGTAGTGGAATCAATATTAGGAGTTATTTTGTTCTTATTAAATCATCTAATGAGGTCTGATGGAATAAGAAACTGCTCTGCAATCCTAAACACATGGTTCGAAACCACCAGCTGCTGCTCTGAGGAGAAAAGAGGGCAATCTTTTTCGGTGCGATTAACTGCCTCTGAAAACCTAAGGGAGAGTCAGCTATATGTCAGTTCCAACTCGATGGGACACAACAACCATCAATCAACAGTTAAGTGTAACACCTTAAATAAAAAAGAACTATGCAATATTCACCACACAAAACTCTTTTATTCTATGTCGTTGTTGCTATGTGTCGTTGAGTCACCTGTGACCCATAAAAATCCTATGTACAGCATCTCTGAAGCTTGCCCTGTCCTGAACCAGTCTTACTGATTCCCAAACACCAATCCTCATTGTCCCAATCACTGTATCAATCCATCTCATCTGTACGTAGTCTTCCTCTCCTGCACTGTGCCTTCACTCTTTCAAGCATAATGTCCTTCTCCGAACATTGGTGCCTCATGGTTAAAATTTATTACTATCCATGCCACAGTAGAATAAAACATACAAAAGAAGAGTCTAATTTATCATAATATTTTCCTATTATCTTAAAGAATATGGCCTATGCATACTTTTGAAAAACAAAACGAAAGTCAGTATTTCATGTCAAATTCTGACACAATTATTTATAAAATAGGTTATTTTCTTCACTGTGATATAAATATGAATATAACAGAATCCTTGCCTCCAAAAGCAGCCTGAACAGGATGAACCTGTTTGTTCTCCTGATATCCAGCACCATAACTCAAAGGCATCAATTCTCGTTCTGTCACCTCTAGTCATTGTCCAGCTCTGACACATAGCAAGTAATCGTGAAGACTATGTCCTGGACCAGGCACACTTTATTTTCCAGACTGATGTCATTGTTCTTCAGTACTCTGGAGAGGTCCCTGACAGCATACTTTCCCAATACAATTTGTCTTTTGATTTCCTGGGTGCTCATACCAAGAATGATGACTGGGGAGCCAAGCAAACTACAGCTGTTAACAATATCAATCTCTTCATCATCTATCATAATGCTGCCAAATGGCCCAGTGGTTATGGTTTCTTTATGTTAAGCTTTAATTCATATTGAAGGCTACAGTCCTTGACCTTCTGCAGCAAGCTCTTCAGGTCCTCCTCAATTTCAGCAAGCGGAGATGTGTCATCTGCAGAACACAGGTTGTTGATGAATCTTCCTCCAATCCTGATGCCATATTCCTCCTCATACAGCCTAGCCTCCTAGATGATCTGTTCTGTATATAGATTGAAAAAGTATGGAGACAGGATACATCACCGGCATACACTCTTCCTAATTTTGAACCATGCAGTGCCTCCTTGTTCTGTTCTGATGACTGCCTTCTGGTCCAAATATAGGTTTTTCATAAGCACGATAAAATGTTTTGGGATTCCCATTCTTCTCAGAGTCAGCCACAGTTTGCTGTGATCCATAGTCAAACACATTTGCATAGTCAATGAAACACATATAGACATTCCTCTAGTACTCTCTGCTTTCAGTCAGGATCCATCTAACATTAGTTTATGATATCCCTAGTTCCACGGCCTCTTCTAAACTCAGCTGCACATCTGGCAGTTCTCTGTTGATATACTGCTCAAGTCATTTTTGGATAAATTTCAGTAGAATCCTGCTTGCATGTGATATTAATGATATTGTTCAATAATTTTCACACTCTGTCAAGTCACTTTTCTTTGGAATGGGAACAAACATAGATTTCTTCAGTTGGCCAGATGGTTGTCCTCCAGATTTCTTGGCACAACTTGATGAACGCATAGAGGTCAGAGTCTGTTTGTTGAAATGTGTCAGTTGGTATGCCATCAATTCCTGGAGCCTGTATTTTAGCCAATTTTCAGAGCATCTTGAACTTTTTCCTTCTTTACCACAGGCTCTTTCTCATATGTAGTTTCATGAAATTCTTCTAAGCCAGCCAATTCCTTCTAGTACAGTGACTCTGTATACCCCTTCCATCTTCTTTTAATGTTTCTTGGATCATTTAATATTCTGGCCAGACTATCCTTAAGTATTGCAACTCATGGCTTGAATTTGTTCTTCAATTCCTTCAGTTTAAGAAATGCTGAGCAAAAGTAGAAGATGAGAGATGAATTTTAAAACCCTTCATTTGGTGGATTGACACAGTGGCTGTAATAATGTGGCCAAGCACAGAAGTGATTGTGAGTATGGCAAAGGACTGGGCTTACTCTCTTCTGTTGTACATAGGGCCACTGTGAGTAGCAATCCACTTAAGAACAATTAATACCAACAACAACTATTTCATATTAAAGAGTAAACACAGCAATACAGTTATATCAATGTAAAATAAATATTCACTTTAAATATAGTGTTAAGAGTTTACTGTTCATAATGGCTTTCCTAACCATTGAATTTGACTTTGCTACATGGATGTGGGGAAATATGTGAATAGGACATGTTAGTCTATGTGCAAGGGCATTGGATAGTCTTATCATTAAATCAAATGGATTCAGCAGAAGAATTTGACAATCTCTGAGAATCTCACAACCAACACAGAAAGCAGTGTGTGCCTTTTGGGGCCAGATACTCTTGCACTGGCCAGATCTATGAGAGCAGTAGCAGCAGAAAATCATAAGTGTGACATGATACAGAGGTGACCTTGGGATTGCTATCCAGTGGGACCATAGCCAGAAGCCTTCAGCCATATTTGTTGGAGGACTAGGAGGGTGATCTGTAACTAGCAGGCCAAAGAGCTCAGTAACACTGGCCCAAAAGAAAGAGGCTGAAATTTAGGTGTCTATGAACACATTTTAGCAGCTGTCCTAAATGATTGTATCAACCTGAATTATAACCTTTTGATTTCCCTGACAAGCCCTATAATTGTGAGTGTGATTCTGTGTGCTCTGTGAGCTAGTACACTGAGATTTCAGACCCAGTAAAGTAGTAAATATAGTGTTGGAATTAGTATAAAGAAGTGGGGAAGCATGGGAGAAATGTCTGACCTCATGGAAATTGGTTTGTGTGGTGGATGTTATTGATGGGGACAGTTCATCCTTTTGCAGTTAGTGTTATTGTTACTGTATATGCCATCAAGTTGGTACTGAATCATATAGCTGGTCCTCCAGCGGCTGCTCAGTAGCAGTTAATCAGTGTGGGAGGAGATTGCTCATTCTTCTACTGTAGATTCAAAACACAAGCATTTGGGATTATAGTGAATCTTAATATGACCATCCTCATGTGGTCTTCACTCTTTTTTTACAATGTGATCAGATCAATATTTTCCCTAAAATTTTAATTACACAAGGAAGTAGAGTCTTTACCTACATCATTACTAAAGCAATTCCTATTAGGGCTGACATTTCCCAACACTCCCATACATACTTTTATCAAGCTAACAACTATCATCTCTCACTGCTCTCTTGATACTCTTAGATCAGTTATTCTGTTGTTAAGGCATCACAGAACTCACAGGCCAAATTCACTATTACAGAATTGATTAAGGAAGTTAAGAAGTTACAATTCAGGTTTAAGATAAAATTCTTCAGTCAGGTTATGTGTGCTCACAAGCCCTTTGGCATATACAGAAAGTATTACAAAGCTCTCTTAAGCCTGTCAGTTATGACATCTAGATTCTCCTCTGTGGTCCTGCCTCTCCTTCCACCTCTAAGATCTCCAGCAAGTTTAGGCAGAGGTCCTTGGCTCTGGCTCTCTGTTACTGATCACATCCTGGTCCTGGTATTAATTTTGCAGGAATCTCTGGTACATATAAATGCACACTAATTTCTTCCTTTTTTTTTCCTTATTGATAGCGAGATTGTCATCTTCTACCTCTAAACTTGCTATATTTTAAACTGATGGGTGATGAAACTGACCATTTCTGTCATTAGTGGATTGCATACTTTATTTTCATGCCCCCTTCCAGAAGATGTGATTCATCTCACTTATATAATTAGCATAATCCCGTCCACCCATGTCGTGTTAGCAAAAGCAATTGTTAAAAATGACTTTTCGGAAAAAAAAAATCCAAAAAAACAAAAACCAAACCTACTGCATCACATTTCATCTTTTTTCTCAGAAGTCAGATAAATTGTATGTAATCCCATGTTTTCTGTTGTTGTGGTTAAGTGCCATAGAGCTAACAATGACCCTATCAATTCTAATCATTGCCCTATCCTGCAACAATCTCACAATCTCTGATATGTTTGAGCATAATGTTAAAGCTACTATGTCAATCTGTGTCATTCAGTTCCTGCCACTTTTCCTCTAACCTTTCCCAGCGCATTGTCCTTGTCTGATTATACAGCTCCCTGATTATACTTTGTCCAAGAGAGATTTCCTTTTTCTTTTGACTGTTCACAGAACACTCAGTACTTTTTTGCCAACATCACAATTCAAAGACATCAAGTCTTCTTTAAGTTTGCTTATTCATTATCCAACTTTTAGATGCATAGGAACCAATTGAAAATAAGATTATTTGAATAAGGTACACCTTATTCTTTAAACTGACATCATTGCTTTTTAGCACTTTGAAGAGATCATTGATAGTAGATAATCCCAACCCAACTAATCTTTTTATTTTCTGACTGTTGTTACCAGATGTCTTAATTGTGGATCCAAGTAAAAGAAAATTGTTGACAGTGCCAATTTTTTCTTGATCTGTCAGAATGTTGTCTTCTAGTCTAGGGATGAAGATTTTGTTTTCTTGATTTTGAGATGTAACCCATATTAAAGATTGTAGTCATTTTTTTTAATCTTCTACAGTAAGTAAGTTTTCCTTTTCTATGAGCAAAATTGTGTCATCTACATAACATAGAATCATTGATTCAGTGACCTGGGTAATCGGGATGGGTGTGTCGGAGGCAGTGCGATTGGCACTGGATAGAGCAGGGTTTAGGGCTATTGTACATAGGGTCACTATGAGTCGCAAGTGATTCAACGGTACATAACAACAACAACAACACATGACATAGATGGTTAATGAATTTTTTAATACCACATTCTTCTTAATATAACTCAACTTCTCGAATGATTTGATCATCATACAAACTTATCAGAACTGCAGAAAGTATATAATCCTGACAGACAACTTCCTGATCTATGCAATGTTCCCTTGTTCTCTTTGGACAATTTATCCTTGATCCATGCAAAGGTTTTGCATGAGCACAGTTACATGTCTGGGATTCCCATTCTTCTCAAAGTTACCCATAATGTACTATAATTCACACAGTCAGTCAAATGCCTTTTGATAGTAAATAAAATTCAAGTCAACATCCTCCAGTTACTCCCTACTTTCAGCCAATAACCGTCTAACATCAGAAATTATATCTTTTGTTCCAGACCCCCTTCTGAATAAATCTTGAGTTTCTGGTACTTTCCTGTTAACATACTATTAAGGAATTAAAAAAAAATCTTCAGCAAAATTTTACATCCAAGTAATATTATTAATATTGTTTAATAATGTTCACATTTTGTGACAGAAATACACTCAGAATAGAATAAAATAATTTTGTAACATGAATGACTTCTTCATTACAAATACATTAAAAAAAAAAGTAACGAAATACAAAGACTTTTACCTAATGGACTCCATGGAATCTGATTGACTACATCTGTGGAAAGAGACACCGGAAATCAGCCAACAAAACCAGTCCAAGGACTGAGGGTGGAAAAGACTGTCAGTTACTCATTGATTTAATAAGTAGAATTTAAATATATGAAGGTAAATACCACAACCTTAAAAATGTTGCTGTTATATGCTGCCAAGGAGGAAACAACTAATAGATGACCCTGCATAAGGTTTTTGAAGGCTATCAGTTGCTCATGAAATGATTGCTCATCTTTCTCCCACAGAGGATCTGGTGGTTTTGAACTGCTTGCCTTTTTGGGTTATTAGTGAAACACTTTAACATCAAGATACCAGCGCTCTCTCCAATCCTACTAAGGACTAAAATTTTCAGTAAAAAGGAAAACAAGAATTATAGAAAAAAAAATATAACTGTTTTCACTGTTTAAAATGACTGACATGTACACCATAAGTGCTGTATTGAGGAGATAAATTTCTGTTTAAAAACCTTTAAATGTGTAACTTACTATGGATCTAACTTTTTCTATCTATCTATCTATCTATCTATCTATCTATCTATCATCTATCTATCCATCCAGCAGACTGATGGTAAGCCAGCTATAAGTAAATTATCTGACTTTTAGAAGGAGAAAGTGCTTTGGCTGGGATATTTTTTGTTTTATTGTCAACACAAATTAATAATAAACACACTTTCTAGTCTTAAACTAAAACTGTATTAAAAGAGAACTTCATGACATTTAAACTAATAATAATAGTCAATAAGAGTGAAATAAATACTCAATCTAATCTCAGAATACTTAATTGTGCTCATACAAAATCTATACCTAGACCAATAAACTGTTGTGCAGGTGGAACAAGAGAACAAAG
>NW_006400132.1:680746-681850 GCF_000299155.1 Elephantulus edwardii
TGAAGAACAATGATGTCAATTTGAAGACTGAAGTGAACCTGATTCAGGGCAGTCTTTTCAATTACTTGTTGTTCTTCTGAGACCCAAACAAAGAATAAGGATGACAGAAGAATTGATGTACTTAAGTTGTGTAGTTGAAAAGGAGGACTGCCAAAAGAATAAATCCACGTCTTGGAAAATGTGCAACTAGAGTGCTCCTTGGAAGCAAGGATGGTAAAGCTTCTTCTCTCACACTTTGGACCTATTTCCAGAAAAAGCTATTCCTTGGATATCATGCTTGAAAGTGTGGAGAATCAGGGAAAAGAGGGGAGAACAGCCAACGAGGTAGATTGACATGGTGACTAAAGCAATTATTTCTGGTGTATTGGAGATGATGATGAGGCACAGCATACGACAGGATTCAGGTCTATTTGTCATAGAGTGATGAGTTATATACTGCTCGATGGTACCTAACAACAACTACCACCATAATAATTGGAGA
Source organism: Elephantulus edwardii (assembly GCF_000299155.1). Lineage (NCBI taxonomy): Eukaryota > Metazoa > Chordata > Mammalia > Macroscelidea > Macroscelididae > Elephantulus > Elephantulus edwardii. The sequence goes on from NW_006400132.1 coordinate 681,228, forward strand.
AATAATGTAAAACATAAATCTGAACTAAGCAAAGGGGAAACAAACAAAATTGGTAAAGTGAGTAGAATACTAAATTCTTAATATCTGAAAAGTGGTAAATCCGCATGTCGTTAAAAAGAAAATGATGCTGTCATTATGTGCCAACAACTCATCTGACAACCACAACTCCTAGCACAATATAGACAACAGATCTGTATTATGTACTTTTCTTGTTCTATCCTCATTGTTTCTGATAGATTTGAGCAGATCATTAAAGTAACTATGTCAATCTATTTCATTGAATGTCTTGCTCTCTGACTTTCACCTTCCACCTTTCTAAGCCTGATGTCCTTCTCTGACCTCAATCTTTGACCTAGGCCAGTGCCTGTCTAGGTACCAGGGACAGGACTTTTGGGGCTATCTCCTGACCTAGCAACTTGTGCCGTGACTCCCCCATCATTTCACTTCATGGATGCTCTCACATTTCAGCCTTGGTGGAGACATCTTCCTGGGCAGAGGAAGAGAACTGGATCTTGTGTCCCCACTGTGTGCTAGCTGTATGGCTTCCTGATGTTGTTAGTCATTTATTATAAATATCAATTTTTATTGATAATAAAATTAAAACTGTTGTTGTTGTTGTTGTT
>NW_006400132.1:684089-690279 GCF_000299155.1 Elephantulus edwardii
GAATAAGTCATTGATTTTACAAAATTCAATCATTCTATCTCCAGCCTCATTCCTGTCACCAAGCCCCTGTTTTCCGACCACTGATTCTTCTTCACTATTCCCAACTTTTGCATTCCAGTCACCCATTATAAGTATAATAATTACACTTATCATTTTAATTTTAATTACCATTATAGACATTTTGACCTTTGTAAATTAGCGTTAGATGCCAAAATGGTTTCAGGGATAACAGATATTTCAGAAAACAATGGATATTGATATTATGTTATTGTTGTTAGACGTTGTCAAGTCTTAGACAATTCATAGAGACCCTATGAATGAAAGACCTAAACACTTGTATAACTTTGTTTCTCCACATTCATAGAGTTTTTGGAAGCAAGCTATTTCGGAAGTGAATGCCATTCCTGTTTCCAAATTATTATAATTACTGTAATTAGTGATAGTTGTTGTTGTTAAGTGCTGCTGAGTTGAGTACAACTCAAAGCAACTCTATAAACAACAGATCTGAAACCTGTCCTATCCTGCATCATCTTCATACTTCCTGACACACTAAATCCCATTACAATGGTCATAATCCTTCTGGTCAAGGATCTTCCTCTCCTTTGTTGACCCTCTGCCCTTCCTAGCACTATGTCCTTCTCCAAGGAATAACCCCTCCTAGTAACTTGCTCAAAATATGTCAGGTGAAGCCTCATCATTCTTGCCTCCAAAGAGCACTCTGTCTGTATCCTCTCCAAGACCTAGTTTGTTCTTTAGGCCATTTGTGGGATGTTCTGTGCTCTTCTCCAACATCACACCTCAGAGGCATCAATTCTTCTGCCATTCTTATTCATTGCCCAGCTCTCAAAAGAATAGTAAGTGATCAGAAAGATCATGGCCTGAATCAGACATACCTGAGTCCTCAAACTGACATCATTACCCTCCATAACTTGGAGAGGTACCTAATTTCAGACTTTCCCAGTGCAATATTTCTCTTATTTCCTGACTGCCAGTTTCAAAGGTGTTAATGTGGATCAAAGTAAGATAAAGTTGTTGACAGCTTCAATCTCTTCTCCATCCATCATCGTCCAGTGAAAGTTTCAATATTTTACCACAAATTAAAATATTTTAGAGCGTTATTTATGTTTATCTCTTTGTTATCATGTAACTTGTATCTGGTGTGTTTAATTTTACAAAGTTCTTAAAAAATGTATTAAGGTTGAAAGACAATTGACATACTGGCCTAGTTCAAAATCACCAACAGCTTTGAGAGAGAGTGATGGACACTCTCCTCCTATTCAATTTACAGCCTCTGCAAATCTGTTGGAGAGTTGCTGTAAGTTGGCTCAGACTCAATAGCAATGAATTGAGTTTTAGTTTAGAGCTTAAGAGATATTTTATGAGTCAATGGTACCATCTACTTGTTTTCACAAATTTTGACAGTTTTGGACAACTGAATAAATCATGTCAACATCATTGGACTTATCTGAATTACAACACACCTCCATTAGTTTCATAATTAAAGGTAGCGTAAATAGTTAACTACGTATTTAACACCTTACATAATGAGTATGTTTAGTTCTCAAAATATATTTTTTAAAGTTTCTTTTCTTTCTCTTAAATTTAGGAATTAGAGAGTTATAGAGAATTATTTTGAAATTTTGAAGAGAAATATGTCTACACTGAAATTGAATGCAGCATTTTGCAGACCTTCCAAGTATTTGCTGGAACAACAAAAGTATTGACTCAAACAGAATTGAAAATGATTTGTGTGTCTGTCAAATAAAGTAAATCCGGATTTAGAGGAAGAAGCTTTATGCAGAAAGAAAGACTGTTGCATTATAGATTATGCTTCAATCTCAGAAATCTGTGTCTCAAAATCAAATAGGCTAGAAAGCAGTAGGCAATAAGGGAAACACTAGGCAGATATGGAGGGAGTAAACAAACGCATGCCCCGGGTGAATTTAAAGGAAGACTACCTCACCGTGGTCAGATAATTTTAGGGTTAAAAATCATGTTCACACTACCTTTTAGTTCTTGCTCAGATTTTATTACGAAGTTTTCTTCTTTATACAGAAAATAGAGGGTGCTTATATAAGATCTCTCCCTTAATTACATATATTTATAACGGGAAAAAATACTATCATTTTTACTGGAAAATTTTACCTTCTGTTCTAATTGTTTTGTTTGATATATATATACACATATACATATGTATGTTATACATGTAATATATATATGTATATATATAACAGAGAGAAACTGCATAACTACAAACAGCAAGCAAAGAAAAGTTGTCTGATCAATGCAAACCAGAAGGTAAGAAATGAGAAACTGTGAACATTTGGTTTGAACAAATTGACAAAAATCTAAAAATTTAATAGAAAGGTCATTTGGCAAAGCTATAAGGAAATCATAATTGCCAAATATTGCTTGAGTGTGATGCAATTCCTGGGAAGAAAAATATCTATAATATTAAGAAAAATATCTGTAACATTTACTAATGGATATGTCATTTTATGCCTCTGGGCTCATTGCAAAGATGAGATTGCATGTCGAAAATGACATTTGTGCAATATGATTCATTGGAAAATGGATTATATTAATAAAAGATGGAAAACAGCTATGAACAATGTTTGAGGACAGGTTACTGAAATTAATTTCTGTTCATATAATAGAATATAATACTTTTACAATATATGAAGGAAACTAAACCTGCTCTGACAGGAAATGGCCTCCAAAATATTGTATCAAATGAAATTAGCAGAATAATATGCTCTATGATGTATAAAGAAGGTGGGGGGGAATAAGACTATTTGCATTTTATTATGCATGCTTGTAAAAAAATTTCTGGAAGAAACAGATTTTTTAAAAACAAAAATTAGAGAAGTGTATCATGAGGGAAGAATTATCAGTTGATAAGCAAAACCAGATAATTTACTTTACATATATTTTTAAATTTTAATTATTTATTATGTTATTGTTGTTGTTGCTATAGGCTTTCAAGTGGAAGAAATCTATAAACAACATTTCTGAGCCTTGTATTATCCTGTGCCATCCTTAGGATCTCTGCAATATTCCCGGCCATCATTATAATCACTGTGGTAATTCATCTTGTTGAATCTTCTCCTCTTTTGCTGACCCTCTATTTTTTCAAGCATGCTATCTTTTTCCAAGGCAGACACATCTTGACAAGGTGTCCAAAATATATTAATTTTTAACAGCATTGTATTAATTATAAAACAAAATGATATCAATACTAAAACATCATGAAACTATCTGACATTGAATCATACATTGAATATCTCTAATCTAATGCCATATACATAAGTATATTTTGTTGTTGTTATGTACATACATATACATTTAAGGATATGTTGTTGTTATATCAAGTCGACTACAACTCATAGTGACCCTGTGCAGAATAGCCTTGAGTCCTGTTCTATCCTGAGTCAAACTCATTGTCTCTGACACATCTACCCTCATTATCCCAGTTACTGTGTGCATCCAACTCATTCAAAGTCCTGTTCTATCCTGAGCCAAACTCATTGTCTCTGACACACCTACCCTGACTATTCCAGTTACTGCGTGCATCCATCTCATTCAAGGTCTTCCTCTCCTATGCTGTCCCTTGACCCTTCCAATCATGACATCTTTCTCTAAAAACTTATTCCTTTTGGTTACATGTCCAAAGTATGTGAGACAGAGTCTCAAAATCCTTGCCTCCATGGAGCAGCTTGGCTTCACTCTTTCCAGGAGAGATCTGTTTCTTTTTTTGGCAGTTGATGACATGTTCAGTATTCTTCTCCATCACCACAACTCAAATATCAATGAGGTATTATTGATGGCATCAATTATCCTTCTGTCATCCTCAATCATTGCCCAACTCTCTAATGCATAGCAAGTAGTTGCAAAGACTATGGCCTGGATCAGAAGTCTCTAGACTGAAATCCTTGCTATTCTACATTCTGGGGTGGTCCCTGAGAGCAGATTTTCCAAATGCAATTCATCTTTTCATTTCCTGAATGCTGGTGCCAAGAGTGTAGATTGTGGACCCAAACAAGCTGAAATTGTTTAACAGTCTCAATCTTTCCTCCATCTATTATGATGCTGCCAATTTTCCCAATGGTTAGATATTGAGCTTCAATGTATACTGCTAACTATTATCCTTGACCCTCTGCAGCAAATGGTCCTCCTCACTTTCAGCAAGTAATTTTGTGTCATATGCATAATGTCAGTAGATGATGCATCTTCTTCCTCCAATCCTGATGCTACATTCCTCCTCATTAAGTCCAGCTTCTCAAATGATCTATTCTGCATACAGATTGAAAAGGTATGGAGACATGACATATCCCTGGTGCATTCCTTTCCTGATTTTGAAACATGCAGTGTTTACTTGCTTTATTCTGACAACTGCATCCTAGTTCAAGTATAGGTTTCACATGAGCACAATCAAGTGTCCTGAGATTCCCGTTCTTCTCAATGTTAGCCACTATTTGTTGTAATCCACACAATCAAATACCTTTGCATAGTCAATAAAACGCAGATGTTCCTCTGGTACTCTCTGCTTTCAGCCACGATATGTATGAAATTTGAAATGATGATCCCAAAGTCATGACTTCTTCTAAGCCCAGTTTATATCTATCATCTATCTATCTATCTATCTATCTATCTATCTATCTATCTATCTATCTCTCCTTTTTCTTCCCTTTTCTTAATATTTATTATCATTCATATATGTTGTGTTTCATGAATGTACATTACATCATTGTGTCCCATACAGTCTTTCCTTTACATTATACTTGATTGCTTGATATTGTCAGGGTTTGGTTTTTTCCCCCTTCCCTTATAATCATTCCACGAACAACTATTTCATGAAAGTGTGTAAGCCAGACACTTCATAAATGATGCCGTAATATCCTTCTTTTAGATACCCAGTTGCTGATTTGCCCTCCTTATCAAACTAGTACTCTGAGGAAAGAAGCATAGTCTTTTTGCTGAAGGATCCTCTCCTCAATTTGCAAACTTTGAGCACCTTCATCCATTAACACCATCCAGTCCACAGCAAACCCAAGTTATAGAAATCAACCCTAGTCCACATCATGGATGATCTTCTCTTCATCTGGTTGAATTCTGGTCAACTCACCTTCAGTCCTCCATGGCTAGGTTTAAATGAGCAAGTTGGGAAGTCCACACTTATCTCTGCATTCCAAAATTCTTGGTCTACTCCTTCAGCCCTAGCTCTTGTATGGAGCCAAGTTGAGTCAACAGATCAGGGGCCTCATAACTCTGCTTCTGAAGTCAACAGCTCTTCTGTGATTATTCATGCATCTGTGCATGCCAGGTGGGCAGTGCAGAAGAAATATGTCCAAGCTCAACCTGTTTCTCTCTTGTATTCCTCCTACTTCCATTCCCATGAATCCAAGTGATCAATATGAGTGCATATTCTCCAAACTCAAGTCTTTACGGTGGATTTTGACGGGTGCCAACTTTATCTTACCTCTTGTTCCAGTTATAAAAAGATAGTCTCTTCCTTCCATTTTTTTCTTCTCTCCTTTCCTGTTTATCCTTTTAAAAAATGTGAATCTCCTCTGTTAAGAATGCAGTGTGTGTCCATATATCCACTGAAATGCAAATCTCCTCAGAGTACAAAGTGGGACTCAAACTTTCCCTGTGACCATGCCACAACCCTCAAACATATTTTACTTTTAAAAAACTTATTGGAGGGCTTGTTAAAATGGCTTCCCTTTTAGTATTTCAAATTAAGAATTGTCCAAAAGTAGTATAACACACTTTCTAATCTACAACAGTCTGGGTCCATTTATATAATACATTTTTTTTTCTAATACTCCAAGTGATTTCTATGTTTCCCTTTCCCCTATCTTATTCCTCTTTCCTCTTCCCCTTTTGGACATTTATATGCATCTTACTAGTTATCCTCCTGATTTTACAACATTTAGAAATGACTAGAACAGTACATAGATAAGGAATTTCCAGGTAGTCAAGCTGGATTTAGTAGAGGCTATGGTACTGGGGATATCATTGCTGATATCAGATGGATCCTGGCCGAATGTAAGGAATACCAGAGAAATGTCTGTTTGTGCTTTATTGACTATGCAAAGGTGTTTGACTGTGTGGATCATGACAAGTTATGTCTGACATTGGAAGAATGGGAATCCCAGAGCAATTGAGTGTGTTCATGAGTAACCTA
>NW_006400132.1:690839-693539 GCF_000299155.1 Elephantulus edwardii
TCTTTCTAATTACTAGCTATGCATCTGAGACATGGACAATGAATAATGGTGAGAGAAAAAAGAATTGAAGCCTTTGAGCTGTGGTCTTGGAGAAGAACACTGAACATCCCATGTCAAGAAAATGAGCATGTATGTTTTGGAGATGTTCTTGGAGGCAATAATGATGAGGCTTTGCATCACAAATTTTATACATGCTGCTAGGAGGTTCTATTCCTTGGAGAAGGAAACGTTGCTTGAAAGGGTGGAGGGTCGACAAAGGAGAGGAAAACACTCAACCAGGTGGACTGCTGCAATGCGATCTTGTGTGTCAATATGAAGATGATGCAGGATAAAGAAAGGTTAATCTTTTGCATAGGGTCACTATGAGTTGCGCTCCACTCAATGACACATAACAACAACAAAATCCTACGTAATATTTTTCCTTCTGAGCCTGAGTTAATTCATTCAATATAATACTTTCTAAGTTCTACCAATTTGTGTAGTTTTTTTTTACAAAATCATTAATCATTCTGCATAGTTTTCCACTCTGTATATCTACCACAGTTTCTCATCCATTCATTTGTTGATGGATATTTGGGCTGTTTTCTTGCTCTTGTGAATAACACATTTATGAACACAAGTGTACACATGTCTGTTTCTGTGTGAGTTCTAAACTATTTGGAATATATTCCTAAGAGTGTAAAAACTGGGTCATATAAGAAACTTATGATATCTTTTTGAGGAGACACCAAACTGCATTCCAGAATGGTTGTACCATTTTACAGTCCCAACAACAATGCATGAGAGAAACAATGTCTCCATTACCCTCCAATATAAATTGTTTGATGTATTGTTAAACTTTGCTACTATTACAGGGATGAGATAATATCTCACTTTGTTTGATATGCATCTCTCTGATTACCAGTGATTTTTGTACATTTCTTCATGTGTCTTTTGGCCAATGGAAAGTCTTCTGTGAAAAGTCATTTAACATCTTTGCTCATTTTGTTATTTGGTTATCAGTCTTTTTCTTAAGTATACCCTGGTAGTAACCTGTAAATTTTCATTATGAGACCTTTGTCTGAGCTGTAATTGTCAAATGTTTTGTTGTTTGTTTGTTTTTTTCACAAGTCTGTGGAATTTTCTTTTCACTTGTTTGTAGAAATTTTTTGATGCACACAGGGATTTGATTTTTAGAAGGTATCAATTTTACTTTCTTCTGATGGACACTTCAAGTCAATTTTCAAGTCAATTTATACCACGGGCCAGGGTCACTACCTTGGTCCCATTTTGTTTCTTATGATCTTTATGATTTTGAACTTCACACCTAGGAGGCCCACTTTGAGTTGATTTTTATCTATAATGTGAGATGTAAATACTGTTTCAGTTTTTTTGTAAGTAATGTCCATTTTGGCAACCAGTTGTTGAAGAAGTTATCATTTTCTCATTTAATAGCTTTTGATTCCTTGTCAAATATCAACTGGCCATAGATAGATAGGTTAATTTCTAGGTACTTGTTTCTATTCCGTTGGTCTATGTGTCTATCAGTGCACTATTACCACACAATTTTGGTTACCACAGCTGGATAGTAGCTTTTTGTGATCAGGGTGCTATGCTTTCCACCTCATTTTTATTTGTCAGAAGACCTTTGCTTATTTGAGGATTTCTTTCCTTTCCAAATAAACTTGCCAATTGTCTATTCTATTTTTTTGAAAAGCAAATTTGGTATCTATGTTGGGATAGCGTTAAACAGATATATTTCCCTAAAATGGTAATTCTCACAATATTCAGCCTTCCTATCCATGAAAAAAGATAATATTTTCCACTTAATTAAGTCATTACTGTTTCCTGTTGTAGTGTTTTGCACTTTACCTTATAAAGATCTTTAATTTCTTTGGTTATTTCCAAGTATCTCAACTTGGGGTTGGCTAGTGCAATTAATACTGCTTGCTTACTCTCCTTTTCTATGTTTTCTTTGTTCCTGTAGAGAAATCCTACTGGCTTTTGTATATGGATCTTTTATTCTATGCTAAGTTGGTCTGCCATGTTTAATATTTATTTTTTAAATCTTTGGGGTTCTCTATATTCTATATCACATTGTCTGTAAATAGGGATAATTTTAACATCTCTTTTCTGATTTAGATGCCTCTTATTTTCTTCTCTTGTTTTATTGCCTCGGACAGTACTTCCAATAAAGTATTAAATAGGCATGCTGACAAAGCACAGCTTTTTCTGGTCCCTGTTTTCAAAGGAAATATTTTTAGTTTTTCTCCCTTATTTTGTCTCTTGGTTTTACATATATACTTTTCATCATGCTGAGGACATTATATTTCTTGAGTATTATTATCTTTTATTAAGTATTTTACTCAAGGAGGGATATTGGATTTTGTCCAAGGCCTTTTATGCATTGATTGATAAGATCATGTTGGTTTTGTTCTTTGCTATGTTAGTATGATTATGTTGATTGTTTCCTGTTCATTTTTGCATACATGTTATAAACCTGATTTGGTCATCAGAATTTTGTTTTTTATATGCTGTTGAATGTCATTGACCAGTATTTTGTAAAGGATTTTTGCATCTATATTCATAAAATAAAAACAAGACATGTCAGCCAGATAGCCAGACAGTTGCCAGAGTGGAGGGAGACTCCCAAAGCTCTAGGCCTCAGGCCAGCTCACAGACCTATTGTCTAATCATGGATTTTAAAGTCACACCCTCAAG
>NW_006400132.1:693639-696335 GCF_000299155.1 Elephantulus edwardii
TTTTACAGTCCCAACAACAATGCATGAGAGAAACAATGTCTCCATTACCCTCCAATATAAATTGTTTGATGTATTGTTAAACTTTGCTACTATTACAGGGATGAGATAATATCTCACTTTGTTTGATATGCATCTCTCTGATTACCAGTGATTTTTGTACATTTCTTCATGTGTCTTTTGGCCAATGGAAAGTCTTCTGTGAAAAGTCATTTAACATCTTTGCTCATTTTGTTATTTGGTTATCAGTCTTTTTCTTAAGTATACCCTGGTAGTAACCTGTAAATTTTCATTATGAGACCTTTGTCTGAGCTGTAATTGTCAAATGTTTTGTTGTTTGTTTGTTTTTTTCACAAGTCTGTGGAATTTTCTTTTCACTTGTTTGTAGAAATTTTTTGATGCACACAGGGATTTGATTTTTAGAAGGTATCAATTTTACTTTCTTCTGATGGACACTTCAAGTCAATTTTCAAGTCAATTTATACCACGGGCCAGGGTCACTACCTTGGTCCCATTTTGTTTCTTATGATCTTTATGATTTTGAACTTCACACCTAGGAGGCCCACTTTGAGTTGATTTTTATCTATAATGTGAGATGTAAATACTGTTTCAGTTTTTTTGTAAGTAATGTCCATTTTGGCAACCAGTTGTTGAAGAAGTTATCATTTTCTCATTTAATAGCTTTTGATTCCTTGTCAAATATCAACTGGCCATAGATAGATAGGTTAATTTCTAGGTACTTGTTTCTATTCCGTTGGTCTATGTGTCTATCAGTGCACTATTACCACACAATTTTGGTTACCACAGCTGGATAGTAGCTTTTTGTGATCAGGGTGCTATGCTTTCCACCTCATTTTTATTTGTCAGAAGACCTTTGCTTATTTGAGGATTTCTTTCCTTTCCAAATAAACTTGCCAATTGTCTATTCTATTTTTTTGAAAAGCAAATTTGGTATCTATGTTGGGATAGCGTTAAACAGATATATTTCCCTAAAATGGTAATTCTCACAATATTCAGCCTTCCTATCCATGAAAAAAGATAATATTTTCCACTTAATTAAGTCATTACTGTTTCCTGTTGTAGTGTTTTGCACTTTACCTTATAAAGATCTTTAATTTCTTTGGTTATTTCCAAGTATCTCAACTTGGGGTTGGCTAGTGCAATTAATACTGCTTGCTTACTCTCCTTTTCTATGTTTTCTTTGTTCCTGTAGAGAAATCCTACTGGCTTTTGTATATGGATCTTTTATTCTATGCTAAGTTGGTCTGCCATGTTTAATATTTATTTTTTAAATCTTTGGGGTTCTCTATATTCTATATCACATTGTCTGTAAATAGGGATAATTTTAACATCTCTTTTCTGATTTAGATGCCTCTTATTTTCTTCTCTTGTTTTATTGCCTCGGACAGTACTTCCAATAAAGTATTAAATAGGCATGCTGACAAAGCACAGCTTTTTCTGGTCCCTGTTTTCAAAGGAAATATTTTTAGTTTTTCTCCCTTATTTTGTCTCTTGGTTTTACATATATACTTTTCATCATGCTGAGGACATTATATTTCTTGAGTATTATTATCTTTTATTAAGTATTTTACTCAAGGAGGGATATTGGATTTTGTCCAAGGCCTTTTATGCATTGATTGATAAGATCATGTTGGTTTTGTTCTTTGCTATGTTAGTATGATTATGTTGATTGTTTCCTGTTCATTTTTGCATACATGTTATAAACCTGATTTGGTCATCAGAATTTTGTTTTTTATATGCTGTTGAATGTCATTGACCAGTATTTTGTAAAGGATTTTTGCATCTATATTCATAAAATAAAAACAAGACATGTCAGCCAGATAGCCAGACAGTTGCCAGAGTGGAGGGAGACTCCCAAAGCTCTAGGCCTCAGGCCAGCTCACAGACCTATTGTCTAATCATGGATTTTAAAGTCACACCCTCAAGCAGGCCTTCAGCATACTTGAACCATCTGCCAATTCTCTCCCTTGATGTTCTAGATTGCATTTTCATATATTTCTGGGATTTTTTCCCCCCAAAGCACTGTTTTGACTCTATATCTTGTGATGATTTTTAAAAGTTCTTGTTACTTTTTACCTATAGCTCCTTTTTATATTTTTCAATTTAATTTAGTTGTTCATGTTCCTCTACATTGATATTATTTCTTCTGACTGCCTATCTCTGGAATATGCATTTTATTTGTTGATTTAGTTCTTCCTTACCTCATTTGTACCTTCACCTGTAGCTGTTCATATTACTCTACATCAATATATATCTTTAGGCTTCTAGTTTCTAGGGTATTCATTCTATTCATGGCTTTTGGGTTTTTTCCACCATTTATCCTTTCTTCTTTTGACAGCAACACAAGATACAAGACAAGCAGTACCATGAGAACAAGAAAACAAGATTTCAAAGAGCAGCTCAGGAAGATATTCTAAGGCTGACGGAACTAAAGAACAAATTCAAGGCTTAAGTTGTGATACTTAAGGATGTTATGGGCAGAATATTGAATGATCCAGGAAGCATTAAAAGAAGATGGAATGAGTACATAGAGTCACTGTACCAAATGAATTGGCTGACACAGAAGCATTTCATGAAATAATGTGTGATCAAGAGACAGCAGTGATGAAGGCAGAAGTTCAAGCTGCTCCAAAGGAATAGCAAACAAAACAAAACAAGACAAAAAAACCAAACAAAAA
>NW_006400132.1:696460-725114 GCF_000299155.1 Elephantulus edwardii
GAAATTATAGAACAATATCAAACACAAACAAAATCCTGATAAAGATTATCGAATACCTAACTGGTACAGTACATTGTCAGTGAACTACCAAAAATACAAGCTGGGTTTTGAAGCCGTCGTGTCACTACAGACATCATAGACATTGTCAGATGGATCTTGGCTTAAAGGAGAGAATACCAGTAGAATGTCTATTTGTAGTTCATTAAATATGCAAAGGCATTTGATGGTGTGTATAATAATAAATTGTGGCTAACATTAGGAAGAATGGGAATCCAAGCACACTTGACTGTGTTCATGAGAAATCTGTACTTTGACCAGGAAGCAATCATTAGAACAGAGCAAGGAAACACTCCATGATTCAAAATTAGAAAGGAGCATGGCTAAGATGTGTCCTATCTCTGTATTTTATTTTAATCTATATGCAAAACATTTGGGAGGCTAGACTTAATAAGAAGGAATTTGGCATCAGGATTGGAGGAAGATTCATCAACAACCAACATTATGTAAATGACACAACCTTGCTTGCTTGCTGAAACTGCAGATGACCTGAAGAATTTGCTGTAAAAGGTCAAGGACTGTAGTTTCAATATGAATTTCATATCAGCATCAAAAAGCAAAGAATCTCACCGCTGGTCCAATTGTCACTACATGACAGATGGAGAAGAGATGTCAGTCTGGAGACTAAGGTGCCCCTAATTCAGGTCATGGTCTTCACAATTACTTGCCATGCATCAGAGGGCTGGACAATGACTATGGGCAACAGAAAAAAAATTGATGTTTTGAGTTGTGGTGCTGGAGAAGAGTATTGAACATATCATAGAGAGGCAAGAGAACAAGTAGGTTTGGTCTTGAGAGAATGAAACTAAGTTGCTTATTTGAGGCAAGAATTTTTGACTCTCCATTTCCTATACTTTGCATATTTTGACAGGAAGGACCAGTTCTTGGAGAAGGACATAGTGCTTGGCAGAGTAGATGGACATCATGTAAGAGGAAGAACTTTGAGAAAATGAATTGACACAATAACTGGGATAATAGGGGTAGCTGTGTCAGAAACAGTGAGACTGGCTCAGGATAGGCAGAGTACAGAGTTATTGTACGTAGAGTCCCTATGAGTCGCAGATAACATGGTGACACATAACAAAAAAAAAGTATATATGTGTGTCTCACACACACATACACACATATATCTTTAGCCAGCTAGCTATAGAGAGAGAGGGATGATCTGTATATATGTTGGTTTTGTGTGCCATAGTGTCAGAAATGGCCCATAGCTGACCCTCCAGTGAGTTTTCAGAAGCAATATAGATTGTACAGGAAAATACCTATCCTTTTCCTGCAGAACTACTGGTGGATTCAAACTATGTGCATTTGCATTCAGAACAGTTTCTTACCACAGGGTCACAGAGCTTCTATCTGTCTGCCTGTCTGTCTGTCTACCTATCTGTCTATCATCTTAAAAAAAATATTATTTCTTCATTTCATAAATAAGTAACAATACTTGAAAAATGAGTGCATCATTTGCCTGTGATTTCTTAGCTCAAACTTTATTGCTTGAACTGAATATTACGTGATACATTGACCCTTGTGAATGACCTATTTTTCATTATTCTATCCTATTACATAATATTTATTTTTAGAGATTTTTATCTAGTTAGAAGTAAAATATATTAAAGTATCTTATTTCTTTTATTTCAGTAAATTTCTCAAATATTTTTGTTAAGCAGTTGATTTAAAATAACTACTTTTTCAGAGTTATCATATTTGAAGTGATTTGTCAAATCAATACATTACAATCTGCCTACAAGCAATCAGTTTATCTTTTACCAATTACTACCACTTAAAGAGTAATAATTGAGGAGGTGGACTGACAATTTAACAAATAAGATAGGATACAGTATTCTATTTTAGGTCCAAAAGAAAATAAATCAAATTTTCAACTATTCAGTTTGGAGAACATGATTATATTTTACTGGCAAAGATAGGATAAAAGTATGACTCATTCCAAACTCTGAAGAATTTATTGAAAAAAAAATAAACATTACTTCATAAGTTTATTTGTATGGTTAGGCTCTTGCTAAATCCAAACAATCTAAGGATAATGAGAGTAATTTTTCATAGTATTTGTGCCCTAGTGCTTCTTTAAAGCATTAGAATGATATTTATTTAGGATTCAATCTAATAGAAAAAAACATAATTATGTGAGAATTTAGAATTCTCTAGCTTAAGGGTAAACCATTAAGCTTTTTTTCCTAGCATAATTAAACATTCTAACCTAATAATGCATTATTTAACAACTAATAGCATTAATTACACTATTGATTATTTTTCTGGAAAACTCAATTTTTTGTTATTGCTAGGATCTACCATACAAACTCTTGAGGTAATGTAGCTCTGCTAAAGGTCTGAATTCAGAGGGCTAACCTCCAGATTTGGGAAACAACAAATTTCTCTGCTTATGAGCCACGTAATTGAGGTATTTTGTTACAAGAGCACTTACTGTGAGATATTTTTGTTATTAGGTATTATTGAGTTTGTTCTAAATCACATTTATCCTATGGAGAACAGAATTGAACAGTGTCCCATCCTGAGCCAGCCCCCCAGTTTTCGCTATGTTTAAGATCATTGTTGTAGCCACTGTATCCTACCATCTCATTGAAAGTCTACGTTTCACTCACCTTCCACTCAACCATTTCTTTCTCTAAGAAGTCTCACTTGCTAACATGTCCAAAATAAACATGTCCATCTATAGTTTGCAAGTATTTTGGGGGTTTATTTTTATTTTTCCATATTTTTTCTGAGTGGTTATGTTGCCAAGAAAACAAATATATCTGTCTTGCATAGGGTGAAACAAAGTTTCTCCTTAGGAGCTAGGATTTTTAAGTTCCATGTCACATACCTTGGGCATGTGGCCAGGAGGGACCAATGCTTGGAAAAGGATATCATGCTTGTAAGGGTGGAGGGACAAGGCAAGAGAGGAAGATCTAGGATGAGATGGATTAATACAGCAACTGAGGCAATGGGGGTAAGTGTGTCAGAGTCAGTGAGACTAGCTCAGAACAGGGCAGGCTTCAGAGCTGTTTGTACATAAGGTTGCTGTGAGTAAGTAGTAGGTGACTCTACAGCACATAACAATAATAACAACAGTTATGTTGTGTATAATTTCTTGTTTAATTTGCAGATTTCTCAAAATATAGAGTTGATACGTTGGAAAGATGTACATTTCTTAGGTAAAATCAACCCAAGGTAGCTGTTTTTCCGGATTTTACTGAGTCTCAAATAAGGCTATGTATTTGGTGGAGAACCCTGAGGAGAGAGCAGGAGAATGGTGAAGGGTAGGGCCGGTTGAGATCTGTTGTCCACAGGGTGCCTGTAAGCTATAGCTTACTGCATAGCACCTCACAACAACAATAACAATATATTTTATAGGTGTTGTTTTAATGGAATCTTTGGCTATTCCAACAGTAAAAATATGAAGCAGCCTACATTTTTTTTAAGGAGCTCTGCTTGTCTAGTTGGTAGTGTATTGTGCTTCCAGCTCAAAGTAAAAGAGTTTGAAACCGCAAATTGTTCCAAGGAAGAGAAATGAGCAATATCTTCCTGTATTGTTGATGGCCTTTGAAAGCAAGCTGAAGGGTCAGGTTCTGATTCCACAACACTGAGGAAGTGTTGAGACTATTTACTTTCCAAGAGTTGTATAAATTTAAGGATTTAATACACTTGGAGAGGATTTCTGATGATAAGGTAAAGTAGATATGTTAACTTCCTATCTATTTATCATTATTATATAGTCTACTGTAGTCTTCAATATGGATTGAAGCTCAGTATCAAGAAAACAAAGATTCTTATCACTGGGCCAACTGGCAGCATCAGTATGCATGGAGAAGAGATTGAGATAGTTAACTGTTTTAGTTTACTTGGCTCCACAGTCAACACTCCTGGTAACAGCAGCCAGGATATTAGGAGACGAACTGCATTGGGAAAGCCAGCTGTGAGGGACCTCGCAAGAGTACTGATCAGGCTGGAGACTAAGGTGCACCTGATCCAGGCTATAGTCTTTGCAGTTATGTGCTATACATCGGAGAGCTGGACAGTGAATAGGGATGATAAAAAGAGAATTGATGCTTTTGAGCTGTGGTGTTGGAGAAGAGTGTTGAATATACCATGGACTGCTAGGAGAACAAGCAGGTTTGTCCTGGAGAGGGTGAAGCCAGAAAGCTACTTGGAGGAAAGGATTCTGAAGCTTCATCTGACATACTTTGGGCATGTTGCAAGGAGGGACTGGACCTTGGACAAGGACATTATGTTGGGAGAGCAGAGGGACGGCGCAGGAGAGGAAGACCCGATGAGATGGATCAATTCTGTGAGTGGAGTGGTGGGAATAAATGTGTTTGAACAGCAAGTTTGGCACAGGATAGAACGTCGTTTTGGGGTCTTGTGCATAGGGTAGCTATGAGTCACAAATGACTTGATGGCACATAACAACAGCAACAATTATAGTTACTTAATATCAATACCTGCTGTAACATAAATCATGTATAACTTGTCTTCTGACCTCTATTTCTCCCCAATATTCTGATATTATATTCTTGACCCCTAGATTTCAAAGTCTTAATAATATTTTATAGTTTGGGAGAGGAAGTTCTACAATGTTTTCCTATACTCTTCTTTAGATTCAAAAAGCTATTTGAATATTATGAACATAATATAGCATTGAGCTGCTGAAAAGAGATATCAGGAATTACCTGTCTCAATACATCTCATTACATGAGAAAAATACTCTTTTTTAAGATCTTATATTGTTCAATAATTCTTATATGTGCAAGCAAACATACTTCTAAGTAATAGTTTTTTTTGTGAAATTATTTTCTTTATTCTAAAACTTGCCTTTTATTACGAGTTCATCTTTAACTTTTGCATGCATTCTATCTAGGTGTTTACAATTTGTGGTTATAAACACTATTTATGATGCAAATTTTCATTGTATATTCTGTTTTCACTGTCACAAAACCACAGGGATCATTGGTGTTTCCCTGAATTTTCCATAGGTACCTCTGCTGGTCTAATGATGAAGGAATTATACTTCCAAACAAGGCAGGTTATTCGAATCCACTAGGGTCTCCACTGGAGAAAGAGGAAAACTCTCCTTTAGAGTAATTTTACAGTCTCTGAAAACTCATTAGAAGTCAGCTATGTGTAAATTCCAAATCAATGGCAATGAATTATTAGAGGTGTTTCATGGTAGGAAAGGTGGATGGTCACAAGATAAGAGGATCACCCTCAGCAAATTAGATTGACACAGTGACTATAACAAAGGCTTTAAATCAGCTGGAGATGATAAAGATGTCCAGACCAGGGCAAAGTTCCAATCATCTGTCCACATGGCTGCTATTAGCTACAGTTAACATGATAGCATATAACAGCAATACCAAGGATGCTCCAAGTTCTCCTTAAGTATTTATTTCACATGATATTTGCTCCTGAGGGAATAACAGAAATGAAAACTTTTAAATTAAAAATTTTATCCTTTTAACTTGCAATGTGTTGGTTTTAAATACTTGTACACCAATGTTCACGGCAAAAGCATGGAAACAGTCAAAATATCCTATCACAGTCCAATGGATTGAGAAATTGTGGAACATTCATGTGGTGGAATACTATGTGGCACTAAGGAGCAATGATTTCGAAAGCTACTGCATGACTTGGGAGAAACTAGAGAGTATTATACTGAGAGAACTAAATCTCATAAAGAAAAATGCTGCATTAAGACAATTATTGTAAAATTAGAAGAATAACTAGCAAAACGTGTATAGGGATTCCAGGGGGAACAGGGTAGGAGCAGAGGAGGGGTAAAATCATAGGATCAAACAATTTGGTGGAAGGTAGAATGGAGTAAAAAGAAATAGGAAAGATCTGGTGGGGCTCTGGGGAGACAGGGACTTGGTGGACATAGTTCAATGATGATTAATTTTATAGCACACAATGAATGGGAATGATTGTATGAAACATGATGTGAATGAAGAACAGTGTGAAACACAATGTATAGGAATTTTCTTTCCAAATCGGTACAGTTGTTTTTGTGGTTGTTCTTATTGTTGTTATATGCTGTTAATCATTTGTTCTTCAGTACTCTGAAGAGATTCCTGCCAGCAGACTGTCCCAAAGCAATTTTGAGTTCCTGACTGCTGGTTCCAAAAATGTTGATTGTGGAACCAAGCAAACTGAAGCTGTTAGCAATCTTAATCTCTTCATTGTCTATCATGATAATTCCAATTGTCCCAGTGGTAAGAATCTTTGCAAACCAATATAAAATGCAAATTTAAAAACTTAACTCATAAAAATATTTAATAGGCATTTAATTTTTAAAATTATATATTTGACCACTATAGAACGTAAAATTCTCTTAGAGAATAGCAAACAATCTTAATTATAAAGATAATATTGATTTTTAATGTTTATTAAAGCATTTTATTGATAATTAAGAGGTAACATTTTATTTAATTCATATATACCCGCTATCAAAGGATATTCTCTTGTATATTTTTGTGAATGAGGATTTATTTTCACCAAGCTCATTCAAATACGAGTAGTTCTTACTCCTCTTGTGTTCCATTTCATGAGACAATATGTCACAGATTCATGAGTTGGTTAATATATTTAATAATCATTTTCTTATAGTCCATATTATACCAGTTTGTGTTACTCTTGTAGACATTGTTATTTTGTGTTTTTTTTTATTAAACATTGCTATCAATGTTAACAACAAACAAACAAACAAAAAATAAGATGACAAACCTTGTTAGTTTTTCAAGGAAGAAAAAGCACGTGTGAAATTCTGCTGAGATCACAAACAGAATCTGAGTGTAGCCTGATACAGTGGTTATGATTCTTAACTGCACATTAAGTTGACTAAAGATGTTTTAAACTTGTATCTATCAATGGACATCATTACCAGACATATTTCTTTAATATGCCTCATTCTGAAGTCATGAATTAGTTTATTCTGGTTTTTTGTTTGTTTGTTTGTTTTTAATTATGGCAATGAATATGCTACCAGTTCTGAGAAATTCCATCTAATTCTCTGCTTTTTGTGAGAGGTAACAAGTAAGGACTACCCTGTTAACTCCCTTAGAAAACGGAGAGTGAAATGAAAGATTAGCTCGTTTTCTCTTAACAATCTGAAACTCTTCAGGAGACAATCCTTATCTTACTAAATTTTCACACCTTATTCATTACTACTAAAAGCAAACTGTATTTTAAACATGTATGTATGCATATCAAAGGCTATAGCCCTCCCTATGGATGATATCTCAACATAAAGTGAAAAAAAATATTCTTCACAATTGAACCAACAGGTAACATAGTGGTAGACACAGAAAATCCTGAAATTATTGAGAATCTCATTTTACGGGATCTATAATCAATGTCCATAGAAACAGAAGTCAAAAACATATTGTATTGACATATCGCCTGCAATAAACTTCTTTAAGGTGATAAAGATTAAAGATGTTACTTTAAAGAACTAAGGTGAGTCTAATCCACATAATTTTATTTCATTCACCTCATATACTTGAGAAAGCGAGATATTAAATGAAAAAAATAAAGTGAGTTGACACATTTGGATGAAGAAATTGGGAAAGAATATTTAATTTATCATGGTCAGTAAGAGAACAATTTATTTTGGAAGAGTTACAGTCAGAACCCTCTTTAAAAGTGTAAATGTTGAGACTTCATTCCATTTATTTTAGATACTCTCTCAGGATAGATCAGTTCCAGAAAGAAGGATGAGTTAAAAGACAAAGAATCTCAGTGAGATGGATGGACACAGTTACTAAAAAAATAGGCTCAGGCATGCCATCAGTTGTGAGGATAAGCAGTGTTTTTATTCTGTTATACATAAGTTGCTATTTCAGAATTTAATTTCATTAAATTATGAATGTACTCTACAACAGTAGTTTCCTTGAAGTGCCAAATTCAAACATAGGTTTCTAAACAGATAGAGATGAGAGCTATCCTTTCCTAAAACGTGAAGTGAGACACATGCTAGCAGAGAATGTTACTGCATTTTAATTATTGTAATTAGATGAAGAATAATAAAATGTTTCCCAAAATGTATAATTCTCCAATAATCAGTATCAGCTGAAAAACTCTTTAATACAATTGTTCCTGCAGTTGTTAGGTGCCATCAAGTTTAATATGACCCATGGTGACCCTAAGAAGACAGATCCTAATCTTATCCTCTGCCATCTCATAATCTCTGAGAAATTCAAGCTCATTGCAGTAGTCACAGTGTCAATTCAGCTGGCTCAGGTTCTTCTTGTCTTTCTTTCATCAACCTTCCACCTTTCCAAGCACAGGGTTCCTCTCCAAGGAATAGCCTTTTCTAGAAACATGCCCAAAGTATGTGAAACAAAGCTTTATCATCTTTGTAGCTAAGGAGAAATCTGGCTGCAATTTGACAGTATATGTGATATTCAGTACTCTTCTCCAACACTAGAACTCAAAACAGCAATTTTTCTTCTGTCATTCTTATTTTTTGTCTAGCTCTCAGCAGCATAACAAGTGATTTTAAAGACAATGACCTAAATCAGGCATACTTTAGTGTTAAAACTGACATCATTCCTCCTGACATCCTGCTCTCCTGACAGATGGTACCAAGTGTGTTTATCCAAGTAAGAAGAAATTGATCTTTTTTATCTTTTCTCCATCTATCACGATATTGCCTATTGGGCCAATGATAAGAATATATGTTTTCATGATGTTGAGATGCAGTCCATATTGAAGGTTGCATTCTTTGACCTTCTGCAGTAAGTACTTCAAATCTTTCTCACTTTCAGCAAGCAAGTTTGTATCATCTGCATAAAGCAGGTTGTTGGTGAGTCTTCCTCTGATCTTCATGCCACATCTACTTCATAGAGTCCAGCTTCTTGAATAATTTGTTCAGCATAGAGATTGAACAGGTATAGGGTGAGGATACAATCCTGACACACATTTTCCTTAATGATAAGCTATGAAGTATTCTCTTGCTCTTTTCACATAATAGCCTTTTGGTCTAGGTATAGGATTTGCATGAGCTTAATTAAGTGTTCTGGAATTATCACTTTTCTCAGGGGTAGCCATAATTGGGCTTTGCCCTTTCATCTGATTTCTCTTTTTAATAGTTTCTAAGAAAGCCTTCAAAAATTAGTTTGTCCATCTTAAATTATTAACAATTATTGTTCTAAATATTAGGTTAAGCAAAAGCTTGGTATTTTAGAAAAAGAAACACTGAGGCATGAGAAATCTTATTCAAAACACTGACATAAAAAAGAATTTCTTGAAATTATTTAGCCTTATAAAAACTAACTAAATGTACTACAAGCATAAATGGAATTATTAGGTGGTGGAATTTTTTATGTGGAAGAGAATAAATTGTTTATTATTAAGCTACAGAAAATATTTTATAGATTTATAGAGTTATCACTCTGTCAATTTCTTATAACAATAACACATTATTATTGAATTGGGAAGAACCTAGAACTGATTCTCTATTGGATTTCTGAGGTTGTAAATTACAAAAGCTCATATAGGAGGTTAGATTGAAATAATTGCTAGAAGGTTACTTTGCATTGAGGAAAATATGAAGGTTAATGGGGTATTTAATGATATATCATCTCAATCTTTTCTCAGGAAATTTGGAAGTGACCTCAGCTGAATGAGGGTAAAGATTTCGGCATGAGAAGAAATGAGAGCTAAAGATGGGACAATGAAAGCATGACCAAAATATCAGGGACCCACAACAATACTCATGTGTAAATTAGAGTTTATATACTAGATTAAAATTTTTATCTCTCTCTGCTTTTCCACAAGTATATTGTTCCTCTAGGTATTGAAGAAAAAGAAGAAAGTAAAAAGAAACATAGAAGCTAATAAATTGGTTCATTCAAACTTTATGTCATTCATTAAACTTATTTACTACCTAGAGGCACGGCCAACTGTTGTGGAGTTGGTTCAGTCTCATAGCTACCTGCAAGTGGGTTCCTGATGCTTTAAGAGTTTAAGAGTTGAAATGAAATGAAACATCTTCTTTAGTTTTTTGATTTAAAACGTTGAACTTTTGGTTGGTAGCAGTTACTATAGTTCCTGAATTAGATGTGCTGAGCTCTGGTGACCGAGTGGCAAGAAACTATGCTGCAATCCATAAAGGCACTGGGTTTGAATCCACCAGCTGTTCTGCAGGAGGAGGATGGACCATTTCCTCCTGTGCTATTTATTAACTGCCTCTGAAAACCTGTCAGAAGGTCAACTATGAGTTGGTTCTGACTTCACGGTACACAATAACAATAAACACGATTTTATGGAAATTAAGCAGCATTTTCTGTTTTCAGTGAATATAAGCACTTTGAAACAACAGATATAAGAAGCTGTTGAAGATATTTTGTATGACATATTTATAAGTAGTTTTCCTAAACAAAATTAAATTATTAGCTAATTTGCAAAGAAAATTTATCTTTTCCAAAACATACACTAGCCTCTGAAGAAATAATTTTAACATTTTCATGACTTAATGCATTATTATATCATTACAATTTTCATAAATTAATAACTAAATAACTTGGGCTCAGTACACTTCCTTCTGATTAGAAGATAATTAATTTTTAAGGAAAATAGATTTATAAGAATTAAAGTTAATTAAAAGTATTATGTAAATTTTGCTTTGCCTGATTTTGTGTCCTTAATATTACATTACATATGTAGATCATAGAGATAGCTTATTAGTTTGTATAAGTACCAAGATTACTTTTTGTACTTTTCATAGTCAACAAATTGATGAAAGTATAAATGAAAGAATACCTTAAATCTTCTGCCAAATTAAAGAAGTATTATATATACCTATGTCTGTATTTTTTCATAGTAAATGTTTAATAAAGTCTTTTGCTACTTTGTACATTTTTTATCCTTCTGCTATAAAATTGTAAATGTTTATATATTCTAGATATTAAACTTTTATCAACGTAAAGTTTCCAAATGTTTTTTTCCAGTCTGCTGTATTTCTATAGTTTGCAACAATATTGCATATAGAAATGTAATGTTAAAAATATTCTTACTGAAAAATCTCATCAACATTTATATATCAAATCTGAAATTCCATGTTGAGATACTGAAAATCTCTAACCTAAAATGTATGTGTTTTAACCAAAAGTCTTTGGATAGAGTATCTCATTAAGATAGTTCCATTTACTATAAAAATTCATCTTTTAAAAAAAAATTAATCTTTTCTTTTTTTTTTCCAGAGCATTGAGCAGAATTTAAAGAGAGAGAGTAAAGGCATATGTACATAAAATAACTCCAATGGAAAGTACTGAAATTGTATTCCTGCCTAACATCTGAAGCTTATCTAAATATTTAGCAGTATGCATCTCAGAAAATTAACCCAACAATCGAAACAGCTTTGGAGGCCCAATGAATTCTTTTGGAAAAGACCAATTTCGGTTAAAACTACAATTTACTTGATTGCTTTTCGCCCTCATCACCTTGGCCCTTCTCTGACCTGAGGTAACTTTTCCTTCTTATTTGTTCTATGAAAGGTTATCTTAGGAGAACTCTTCAAGAGGAAAGAGGGCTTTTGAGTGTAATTGAGTGCATAATGTTGTTATGTGCCCATCAAGTCACCTGTCACCCATTGTTGTTGTTGTTGTTGTTACTTGCCGTCGAGTCATTTGCGACTCATAGCGACCCTATGTACAACAGCCCTAAACCCCACTCTATCCTGTGCCAATCGCATTGCCTCTGACACACCCATCCCGATTACCCCAGTCACCGAATCTATCCACCTCATAGAGGGTCTTCCCCTCCTGCGCTGTCCCTCCACTCTTCCCAGCATGATGTCCCTCTCTAAAGACCTGTCTCGCCTTACAACATGTCCAAACTTTGTCAGACGAAGCCCCAGAATCCTTGCCTCCAAGGAGTGGCCTGGTTTGACCCTTTCCAGGATTAATCTGTTTGTTTTCTTGGCAGTCCATGGTAAATTCAATACTCTTTTCCAGCACCACAGCTCAAAGGCATCAATTCTCCTTCTGTCCTCCCTAGTCATTGTCCAGCACTCTGATGCTTAACAAGTGATTGCAAAGACCATGGCCTGTATCAGGCGCACCTTCATCTCCAAAGAGACACCGTTGCTCTTGAGTGCTTTAGAGAGGTCCCTAACAGCAGACTTTCCCATCACAATACTTTTTTTGATTTCCTGGATGCTGGTGCCAAGAGTGTTGACTGTGGAGCCAGCCACCCTATATACAACATCTCTGAACCTTGCTCTGTCCTGAATCAATCTTATTGTTACTTAGTTACTTCAGTTTAAGAAATGCTAGGTGAGTTTGGACCTTTTGATTGTTTTCACTTGAGCTCTTTGCACATTAATTATAATACTTCTCCCTCTGCCCTTTCAAATCTTTTGTTCAGCTCCTTGATTTCTTTATTCTCTCTGCCCCTTTGGTTGGCTTTTCAGCATTTTAGTGCAATATTAAGAGTCTCTTCTGACAGCCATCTTGGACTTTTCTTCCTCCTCTGTCTTTATGATGACTTTTAGCATTCTTCATAGTTGATATTCTCGATAACTTCCCACCAATCATCTGGTCTTCACTCATAACTGTTCAAGGTCTCAAATCAATTTCTGAGATGGTTTTAAAATTCAAATAGTCAAATTTTGGTTCCTGAGGATTTAATTTTCTTTAACTTCAGCTTGAACCTGCATATGAGTAGTAGGTAGTCTGTTCCACAATCAGCACCTGTCCTAGTTTTCACAGCTGCTATCAAGTTTCTTCAGTGATTCTTTCCACAGACGTAATTGATCTGATGCCTATGCATACTCTTAGGTGAAATCCATATGTATAGACTGCGTTCATATTTCTTAAAATATTATTTGCAGTGAGTAACTAATTGTACAGAATTCTCTTATTCTGTCTCTAGACTCATTTTTGTCACCAAATCCATGTTTTCCAACTACTGATCCTTCTTCCCTGTTTCCAACTTTTGCATTTTAATCAGTCATTATTATTAGTGAATCTTGATTGCGTGTTTTATCAATTTCTGACTGCAAAAGTTTGTAGAAGTCTTCAATTTGTTCCTCTTTGGTCTTGTTGGTGCATATATTTGAATGATAGTGATATTCACTGAACTTCATAGTATGTGTATGGATACTACGCTATCATTCACAATATTGTTCTTCAAGATTCCTGGGCAATTCCCCAGGGTAGGATAGTACAAGGAGGCAACAAGATGAGAAAAGGAGGGTAAGAAGGGGAGGACAGAAGTTGGAGGAAAAAAGTCCTGAATTCAGATAAGGGTTCTCTGATAGAAAAGACTGTTTTAAATTGTGAAATTATCTTTCATAGCTCAGGATGAAAACTGAGTTATTAAATACAAATTGCTTATTGGGCACACTTAAAAGTGACATGCAGAGCACATGCTCTATCTGACTTTGCTAAGCTCCACTTCAGCAACACATGTAGTTTTTGAAAAGTATTTGAGTACTGTTAACTCACAGAAGCTAATACTAAGAGTTAACTGATGTTAACAAAGAAGTGATTTGACTCCAGAAAGCAATTAATAGTAACAAGAACTAAATAGTAAACATTCCTTAGACTATTTTACGACTTCTTTAAAATCTGTCTTCAAATCAAATTAATTTTTTCCATCTAAGTATAATTTGCATATTAAACCATCTAAAATAAATGTGGGCATATGAAAGCTATTTACAAGACAAAAATTAGAATTTCAAATTTGTATCTTTCTTATATTGCAAAGGTACATAACAATATGTGTATGTGGTTCTTATACATTTCTTCTCCCTTCTATTATTTTTCCTGAGATACAATTCAGTCTTTTTCTCTAGGACCTAAGAATAGTATCTTAAATTATTTTTCTGATCAACAGAATCTTTCTCCCACTAACATGTGGTAAATTTTAATTTTTTTTTCATTATGGAAGTAGATTGTCACATCTTTTGCCAGCAACACAGCTGGTAGATTTGTACCACAGACCTCTGGATTAGCACTCATATGCTTTTAAATACATTGTCACCTTTTATCTTCAGTGCCACTAGACTACTAAGAGAAACAGTATGTTAAAAACAAGGCAAGACAAAACACAATGACAAATAAAAATCCACAGGACATTCTAGAGGAGTACTTGTCTGTGAGGAAAAAGAAATAAGAAACAAACCACTGTCATGAACCTGCTTTTCAGGTGTAGTAACACATTACAGGGCTTCTGGAGGAAGCAAATCATCTTTGAAACATAAGTTAAAGAATTTAAATAACCAAATTATAGCTATATCACAGTATAACACCAATGCATTCTGATTATTTGTTTAGTGGGTCAATAATAAAATAAATACTAAACTTAGTAACTTTAAAATACTTTTAATTTATTTAATACTTTTAATTTATTTCATTATAGATTATGGAGATAATACAAACAAGAAATGAAAAGATTGACATCAGTTTTTCATAGGGTCAACAGGAGTCACAGTCAATTCAATGGCAAAATGAAGAAATAACAACATGAAGAAATATACTCTTAAGAAATTTGAGAACCTAGAGAAAATAGACAGACTTTTATAAATTCACTGTCTACCTAAGGTAATGTGGTAGTGGTTTTGTGTCTTGTTGAGTGGAAACTGACACGCAGCTCACCCTCCAAGAGGGTTTTCTGCCTCTGAAAGAGGCAGTAAATCATACAGGAGACTTTCCACCCTCTTATGGAGCACCTGCTGGATTTAAATAAAGTGTCTTTACAACTTCTTACCATGAGGCCACCAGAGCTTTGAAAGATGTATCATGCAGATAATCCTGGTGAGAGTGTGAAAAATAGCCTCAAACACTGCTAATGGAAATGTGAAATTGTGTAACCATATGGAAGACCATTTGGCACTCTCTTTAAAAGTGTAAAATAGAAATACTATTTAAACCAGCAATTTCTCTACTAGGTGCATATTCTGAAGAAATAAGAGTTGCAACACAAACATACATACCGGTCATCCACATTCATTGTAACTTTGTTCACAAAAGCAAAGATACAGAAACAATCCAAGTGTTCATCAACAGACAAATGGCTAAAGCAACTATATATACAATGAGGTATTGTGCAACATAAAAAAAAAGTTATTATAAAATACTGGATAACATGGATTAATTGAAACATTCCAAGAGAAAGAAATCAGTCACAAAGCACAAAATTGGCATTTCTTCTTTAAAAAGCTAAAGAAAACTTTAGAAACAAAATCATTGTTAGATGACTACCAGAGATGAAATAGTAAGATAAAGTAGTAAGAAGTCATAGGTAATAGAAACATGGGTGAAGAGAAATGCAATGTATGATAAATGAATGATCAGATGTTGTGGGGTTTGTAATTAATGGTGTAAAATAACATATATGAATAATTGAATGATAAAACTATTATTTGTAAATATTCACTCAAAACACAGTAAAATTATTAGGTTTTTGAAGAGAAAATTTTAATAATGGTTATTTTAGTGTCATGAATTGGTATTAACATTGAGTAGTAGGATAACAATTGTAGAGTTTGATTCATGTCACTACAAGCAAATTGTGCCCTCTTTCAAGGCTCTGACTGCCACAGAAAAATATATATTTCGTACTTATGTATACCCTTGTTATTGTTCTGAGATGCTGTCGAGTCTAATGCAACACTATGAAAACTAGATCTGAACTCTGTCCTATCTTCTGACATTCTCACAATTTCTGACACATGTGAACCCATTACAGCAGTCTCTGTGTCAACCCATCTTATTGAGGCTCTTCTTATCTTTTGCCAGGCCTCCGCCTTTCCATGAATGACGCCCCCCTCCAAAGAGTAGCTTCTCCTAGCAACATACCAAAAGTATGTGAGATAAAGCTTTACCATTTTTGTTTCCAGGAAATTTTGGCTACACTTTCTCAAAGTCATATTTATTTGTTCTTTTTGCAGCCCCTAAGGTAACTAGTACTCTTCTCCAACACCACAGTTCAGAGGCATCAATTCTTCTGTTGTCCTAAAGCAATGTTCAGCTCTTAGATGCACAGCAAGTGATTGAAAAGACCATGACCTGAATCAGGTTCACCTTAGTTCTCAACTGATATCGTTGTTCATGTGTAATTTGGAGAGATCACTGACAGTAGACTTTTCCAGTGTAATATTTCTCTGGATTTCCTGGATGCTGGTACTAAGGGTGTTGATCATGGATCCAAGTAAGATGAGGGGTATTTTTGCCAGTTCAATCTTTTCTACATCTATCATAATGTTGTTGTTGTTGTTGTTGTTATGTGCCATCGAGTTGCTTGTGATTCCTAGCAACCCTATGTACAACAGCCCTAAACTTTGATCTGTCCTGTGCCAATCACACCATCTCCGATACACCCATCCCAATTACCCCAGTTACTGAATCAATCCACTTCATAGAGGGCCTTCCCCTCCTGTGCTGTCCCTCCACCCTATCAAGCATAGTGACCCTCTCCAAGCACCAGTCCCTCCTTACAACATGTCCAAGGTGTGTCAAAGCCTCAGAATCCTTGCCTCCAAGGAGCTGCCCAGTTTAATCCTTTCCAGGATAATCTATTTCTTTTTCTAGCAGTCCATGGTACCCTCAATACTTTTTTCCAGCACCACAGCTCAAAGGTATCACTTCTCCTTCTATCCTCCTTAGTCATTGTCCAAATCTCTGATGCATAACAAGTGATAGCAAAGACCATGGCCTGTATCAGACACACCTTAGTCTCCAGAGAGACACCATTGCCTTTCAGTACTTTAGAGAGGTCCCTAACAGCAGACTTTCCCATCACAATATGTCTTTTAATTTCTTCGCTGCTGGTGCTAAGAGTGTTTACTGTGAAGCCAAGCAAACTAAAGCTGTGAACAATCTCAACCTCTTCACCATCTATCCTGATGCTGCCAATTGGCCCAGTGGTGAGAATCTTTGTCTTCTTGACATTGAGACTCAATCCGTATTGGAGGCTGCAGTCCTTGACCCTCTGCAGCAAGCATTTCAGGTCCTCCTCGGTTTCAGCAAGCAGGGTTGTGTCATCTGCATATCGCAGATTGTTGATAGATCTTCCACCAATCTTGACCCCACATTTCTCCTCATAGAGCCCAGCCTCCTGGATAATCTGTTCTGCATACAACTTGAAAAGGTATGGAGACAGAACACATCCCTGGCCTATGCCCTTCTCCATTTTGAACCATGCAGTGTTTCCTTGTTCTGTTCTGACAACTGCCTCTTGGTCCAAGTATATGTTTCTCATTAGCACGATCAAGTGTTCTAGGATTCCCATTCTTCTCAGAGTCATCCATCATAATATTACCTATAAATTAGTGGTGAGAATTTTTGTTTTATTAACTTTGTAATATTTGTTATAAAAAGACTGTATTCTTTGATCTTGGGCAGCAAGTACTTTTGAGTAATTTTGTACCATGTTCTAGTAATTTTGAACCAAGTAGTGTTCTGTCATTCTGTTCACATAACACCCTCTTGATCTAGGTATAGGTTTTTCATAAGTACAATTAAGTGTTCTGGGATTCCCATCCTTCTTAATATCAGTCATAATTTCTTTTTTAGTCCACACAATCAAATTCCTTTGCATGGTCAATAAAGCATAAATAGATATTTTCTGATATACTATACTTTCAGCCAGGATCAATCTAACATTAGATATTATATCCCTGGTCTCATCTAAAGCCATTTTTAACTTCTGGCAGTTCACTGTCTATATACTGTCCCAGCTGTTTTTGAAAGATCTTCAGCAGTGTTTTGTTTCCATGTGATATTAATGATACTGTTTGATAATTTTCACATTCTGTTCGATCACCTTTTCTGGGAATAGGAACAAGTATGGATCTCTTTCAGTCAGTTAGCCAAGCAGATGTCTTCCATATTTCTTAGTATACACTAATGAGCACATCTAGGGCTTCATCTTCTAGTTGAAGCATGCCAGTTGTAATCCTATCACTTCACGGGATGTTATTTTTTGCCAAGTCATTCAGGAAAGCTTCAATCACTACAGTAAATTTTAACTTATGGCAAACCCTAGCTATTTTTTGAGTCAGTTGCTTGATTTAAATTGCCAAATTTTCAGTCAGAAGCCCAAAACATAGCACACTACACCATCTGTGATCTCCAGCTTAATAATGTATACCTTGAACATTGTATTTTCAAAAAGCTTGATATAAATTGGATCAAATCGAAAACAGCAATTTTCAGGTTAAATAAGATGCTTGCAGAAGCAGTGAGTTAATATACATGTTTTTCTTGAATACTGTCTAGTCAAAACCAACTCATTGCTGACTCTCTAGCAGGTTTTCAGAGGCAGTAAACATCACAGGAGGAGACTGTGCATATTTCTTTCATGTATCAGTTGGTGGATTCGAACCAAGTACTTTTGGGTTGGCAGTGCAATTCTTTACCACTAAGTCATTGTGTTGTTGTTATTGTTTTGAGGTGCCATCTAGTTGATTATAACCCATAGCAACCTGATGCATAGTTCACCTGAACCTTGCCCTATCTTGTGCCATCCTCTTCATTTCCAGCTCACTCATGCCAATTGCTGGATTGTCACAATGCCAGTCTATCTTGTTGGCTGTCTTCCTCTCCTTCATTGACCCTCCATCTTTCCAAGCAGGGTGTCCCTTACCAAGGAACGACCTTACCTAGCTACATGTCCGAAGTATGAAAGATGCAGCTTCGCCATCCTTATCTCCGTGGAGCACTCTGGTTGCATCTTCTCAAAGGCATAGATATCTATTTATCCTTTTGGAATCCTATGAGATATTCAGTATTCTTCCCCAGCACCACAATTCAAAGGCATCAATTCTTCTTCTGTCATACTTATTCATTGTCTATTTCTCTTTTATGTTAATGCTATGAATAATTCAAGAGATTATAAGAATGGCTGTAAAGTTGAGGAATATACTCAATGTTATGGGATTGTGTAGGAAGAAATAATGAATTCATATATGTTCTATTGTTTATAGTTTAAAAGTGAGTTAATTAGAGAAAGATAATACTTCTAGTGGTGATAGTTACAAGAAAATCAGATACAAGCTCCTTATTTGAATGAGGTTCTAATAATTTTTTAAATAAAATACAAGTTAATTTGTGAAGACAAGTTAAAAGATTGACTATTAAATTTGTTTTTCTCATCCTAAAGTCGTAATTAAAGCTTGATATTTTTCAGTAGCAAAAAAAATAAAAATGAACTTCTTCTCATTTTATTAATTTTGTTTGATTTTATTGAATTTTAGCTGAAATTCCTAACCACAGTGTATGGTTACCAATAGTTATTTTACTTCTTATACAGTCATGGACAGTTTAAAATTAGTTTTACAGATTAATATGAAGCTAGATATTTCAGTTGGACATGGATGTTAAAAGGTGGACTTGGGAGGAAGTTATGTGGTATAGGTGTTTACTATTAAGTGATCTTTTCTCTCTATGTTAATAGCTATTCTTTCTTTTACTTTTTAATGCTATCTATAGAAAATTAATCAAAGTAATACCTTAATGATGCTCAGTAAACCGAAAATATTAATACAAAAACCTATATAATGGTTTTAGCTCTGGTAGGACAGACCAAAGGAAGTTGTGTTGCTAAACCAAATTTAGCATCTCTCTGCTGGTTCAAATTCCAGAGTAGCTCTATGAGACAAAGATGGGCAATCACTTTCTCTGTAATTTACTGTCCTACTGAAGGTTTAACTATGAGTTGGTTCTGACTCTGCAACATTCAGTTAACTTGTTATGTAGCTGATTTAGTACTTAAACACTCAGTTTCCTCCTCTGTACAATGACTATGACAATAATAGTATAAAAACAAAAATGCATTTATAATATTACTAGTAGACTTACAACACCTTAAGACTCAGTGAACTTATTTCTTCTCCTTCTTCTTCACTAATGTCAGTACAACTATTACTGATATATTAGGCTCTATTGGTATAGTGATAAGGAGTTGTGCTGTCAACCCAGAGGTATATGATTCGAATTCATCAGCTGTTCAGTGGAAGTAAGATGGACAATCTCCTCCTGTGAAATTTACTGTCTCTGAAAACCCACTGAAGTGTCAGCTTTGAGTCAGTGGTACATAACAACATAAATCAATGGTACATAACAACAACAATAACTGAACCATCAAACAGCATCATGGAAGAAAAGTCTGATAATCTGATTTTATAAAGATTATAACTAAGAAAATATGCAAAGTTCAGTTCGACTTTATAGAAATGATTCAAAGTCTGTTCAACACCAATCAATTTTCTTTTGGCTGCAAAGACAAAAACAAACAACACAATAATGAAGTTTTATTTTGATTATAATAATAAAAAACACCTCAGATTTGCAAAATAATAAAGTATGATTTGAGGTATTGCAGCCTCTTAGTCATGCTCCTACACTTGAACATATCTTGCCATTTCCTTTCGGTATAACCTTCAGAAAATTACTGAAAATCTATCTGACTCATCTTTTTATTTTGTAAAGTTGAACTACTAATAGTTTCTACCTCAGTCAGTTACTGGATGTTTTTTCAAAAATCATGGAAATAAACACTCATAGCAGCTGTCATATGGAATTAAAATGATAAAATAATTTTATTTCCTTGTAATTATTATTAATGATTAAAATTTTGGATGAATTAGGACTATTAAATTTCAAGACTATTTTGGCAACCCTCTAAAATATTCTCATGATTTATTTGCTCTGTTTATCATTAAATTTGGAATTAATTTTCAAATATGAGCAGGTGAAGATACATTTAAAGTGAAGTTGTGTTTGTCTTATATTATCTTTCTTACTGATTCAGCATATCAACAAACCTTAGAAATGTTTAAATGAACAAAATATAAGCTGTATCCTAGCTCTTTTTACACAAGTATAAACAGTGAACTACTAAAAAATCACTTTCTCGGCAAAATGCTGAAAATATTCCCAATTTAATTATTTGTCTTAATGTTTAATCACTTTATAATTTACTGGGTTTTTTTTCTGATTCAATTAGTTAAAAAATATGAATCACTTGGATCATTTGCTTGAAAAGGCTATTAACTAATTGATGCATAGATGGGCTAAATGTTTGTGTCTTAAATTTAACACTACTCGCAACAGACTGCATATTCAGTGAAACTAGAATATAAATTTAAAATGAAAATCACTGGTTGAATTAATATTTTCTAACTTAGAAGAATTGTACCAAATTTTTTATGAGACAGGAGTTTTTTATCAACATGGCCTTCTAAATAGTGAGAGTTTTAAAAAAGGTGCTAAACAGCCACCATCTTTGGTAAATCATTGACTTTAAGACTCAGAGCAAATTAACTAAGTCCTATACATTACTCAGCTTTCATTTAAGCAAAAAAAAAAACAAAAAAACCAAAGAAACCAATCCTTATTTCCCTCATTCTCAATGGTTTTAGGGGCTTTGGTGAAAGTTTGCAGGGAGCTGTACTGACAGCTCAAATAGCTTGCCTCCCAGGTACTTCAAGTTCAAGAATCAACTCCAAGTGAAACAGGCAGAGAATCATATTCTGTAAGATTTTCAGCTTCAGAAACATTTGGAAAGATCAATTCTGCCTCAACAACATGAACAGGAGTTTTCAAGTGTTAATAAATGATAATAAGTAGCAACAAAGCAACTTGTTATATACTATTGAGTTGTAACTAACCTTGTTGAGAGACTTCCTTTCTGTCACTGACCCTCCACTTTTCCAAGCATAATGTCATCCTCCATGGAAAGGCTTCCTTTAACAACATGCTCCAAGTATGTTAAATGAAATTACTTCACCTTTCTGTTTAAGGAGCAATCAGTCTACACTTTATCTGTCAGAATCTGATGATTTTAGCTGTTATTGAGACTATGGCATCACGGTGAGACAGAATCATCAACAATCTGCATTATATTGATGACACAACCTTGCTTGATGACAGGAGAGCATTAAACACTTATTATGGAATAGCAAAGTACGGCCTTTAAATATTAAGGAAACTTACAATAGTTTTCTTTCACAGAGTAGCTTACAGGTTTAAACCATGTTTGCCAAACTCATGAATCCTTCAGAGTTTTTAACAGAAATTTGCTATTGTTTTTGTTAGGTGCTGTCAAATTGCCTAAACTCATAAGCAACATTATGAACAAGAAATCAGATTCTTGCCCTATACTATGCCATAACACAAATACAGTGTTTTAAAATAATACTACTAAACTATGGTATATCAGACATCTAAAATTGTTTCAATGGTCTAAAATCAAAGAGTTAGCAGTATTAGATTTCTTTCTGGAAGCACTAGTGGATAATTGGTTTGTGTTTCTTTTCAATTTTCCAATTTTAAGTTCAATTGATTAGCTAATTTAATTCCACATGCCACCTTAATGCATTTACAAGTCACTAAAATATGAATACGGACATCTTTGATGGGAGGATTATTATTTTGATAATTATCCTTAGTAAATGTAATGAAATAATCTGTATTGAGTTTTAGAATCTACATCATTAATTTTGGAGGTCATATACTGTTATTGAATTTGAATCCAATAATTATTGATGAATATGCAATATAAAGAATGAATATTAAGTCTTAAAATCAGTTCACAAAGAATATTCCAGTAAGTTTTTAAGTCAAATTGTATAAATAATTCTGGACAGAATTATTCCAACAGAAAGCAGACATTGGATTACAGCTTGAGTTAGATAGATTATTTACCAGGTAATTTAAGAAAGCATTAGTGAACCAGTGAAGGAGTGAGACTTGTAATATAAGAGGGAGAGGAAAATTGATGCTTTGTTTATCCAACTAAAGGCAATGTGGGAACAAACGGGGCTCAATCTGACTGGGAATTAAGAAACAATGTCTACAACACAGCAGAATTATCTTTCGGGAAGGTAGAGAAGCTAGATATTTTCTATTGTTTGATAAACAGTGGCAGCTCTAAAAAAGCAAACTGTCTAGTTACACTTTGGTACGGCAGAGTATGGTTTAATGGTGCTTAGACATCTCTCAAGGGGAAGAAAAGCAAGATAACCAGTTGCTTGAGATAAAAGCTGTCTGAATGGAGCAAATTGTCTATAGAAACGTAAATCCATTCAAACATGGTCTGAGGAGAAATGGAATTAGCAACACTAATATTTACTCTTTACCTGTCCTAACATGATAAGTTCTTACTCTATGTGCATTCTGTTAGCTTAGAGTGGTTCTTGACTACAATATATAAAAAATTAACCAGTTGGTAGGTTTTCTTTTCACATTATTGTGAAATAATAAAATTTTTAGAGGCATGTAGTTTAGGAAGTGGATGCTGCTCCTACTTCCAAGCCTGTCTTAATCTGTGAGCTCCACCAAACACTGTCCATGATGGGAACACATTATGACATTTGACCCACTAGTGGCACAGCATTCTGTATCACAGCAACCTCAAGTTACTGCAACAGAGGAAACTGACAGACTTGTGCTGTACCATTTAGAACAATGTTCACTCCAAGCACAGTTAATACCAGTCCCGAGGGCCACAGGCCCAAGGGCCCACAAACTTTTAAACACTCAGGCCCATCCTGATTTGCTCTAAATAAGAGTCCTCTGGACAATAGGTCATTATTAGCCAAATCCAGAAAATCCAATCAGCTCAGATAAAATTGTGAGTGAAATAAAAACACCCAGATAGTCCACACCCGACCTTCAACCAAAAGAAACATTCTCCTTTCAGAATCAAATGAATTCACACATAAGCCTCCAACAAATTATAGTCCATATCATTGATACTGATTTTGTGGTTAAAATGAATTTGTCTTTTTTACTTGTTAATCATTATTTAAGCATCCCTTAATATGCAATAATGCAGTATATAAAATGTCAGACTGCTAACAGACGATTGGCAATTTTAATTTACTAGCCACTCTGGAGAGAGAGATTTCTGCCTATTTCTGCCTTAGAAATTCAATGGAAGGAAACTCTGAGTTCAGATTGATCACAATAGTGGGTTTGGTTTTGGTGGTTGTTCAATATTCAGAGCCCTACTTCCCTGAAGAAAAATGGACATCTCTCCCATGGAATTTTTAGTCTCATGAATCTACTGGAGGTTCAACTATGAGTGCATTCAGACTCAACAACACTTAGTTTCGGTTGAATTTACAAGGTATAAATACCGAAGGTTAAAGTTGGAAATTCAAATTCTCCCAGAGGAAATTTAGAGGAAAGGCCTGGAAATATACTTCCCCCAAAAAATTGTTGTTGTTGTTGCTGTTATGTGCCATTGAGTCCCTTGCGACTCATAGTGACCCTGTGTACAACAGCCCCAAACTCTGCTCTGTCCTGTGCCAATTGCACCGTCTCCAATACACCCATCCTGATTACCCCAGTCACGGAATCAATCTACCTCATAGAGGGTCTTCCTCTCCTGCACTGTCCCTCCACCCTACCAAGCATGATGTCCCTCTCCAAGGACAGGTCCCTCCTTACAACATGTCCAAAGTATGTTAGACGAAGACTCAATATCCTTGCCTCCAGGGAGCCGCCTGGTTTAACCCTCTCCAGGGTGAATCTGTTTGTTTTCCTAGCAGCTCATGGTACCCCCAATACTCTTTTTCAGCACCACAGCTCAAAGGTATCAATTCTCCTTCTGTCCTCCCTAGTCATTTTCCAACTCTCTGATGCATAACAAGTGATAGCAAAGACCATGGACTGTATCAGACATACCTTAATCTCCAGAAAGACACCATTGCTCTTTAGTACTCTGGCGAGATCCCTAACAGCAGACTTGCCCATGACAATACATCTTTTAATTTCCTGGATACTGGTGCCAAGATTGTTGACTGTGGATCCAAACAAACTAAAGCTGTGAACAATCTCAGTCTCTTCACCATCCATCCTGATGCTTCCAATTAGTCCAGTGGTGAGAATTTTGTCTTCTTGACATTGGGCTTCAATCCATATTGTAGGTTGTAGTCCTTGACCCTCTGTAGCAAGCGCTCCAGGTCATCCTCAGTTTCAGCAAGCAGGGTTGTGTCATCTGCATAACGCAGACTTTGATAGATCTTCCACCAATCCTGACCCCACATTTCTCCTCAGAGAGCCCAGCCTCCAGGATAATCTGTTCTGCATACAGGTTGAAAATGTATGGAGACAGAACACATCCCTGGCATACGCCCTTCTCAATTTTGAACCATGCAGTATTTCCTTGTTCTGTTCTGACAGTTGCCTCGTGGTCCAAGTATAGGTTTCACATTAGAATGATCAAGTGTTCTGGGATTCCCAGTCTTCTCAGAGTCAGCCACAGTTTGTTATGATTCACACAGTGAAACGTCTTTGCATAATCACCACCTCTGAAAACTCTGTGTATGGAAAACAGTTATACTCTGATACCTATGGAGTCTTAATAAGTCATACTAGACTTAAAAGCACTTGGTCCCATACTGATAATATTTATTGCATTCTTAATCTTTTTGCTTAGAGGGCTTACCTGTCCCTGAGCCTTGGCTCTGATATTGCATGAATGTTTTTTATTGCTACCATCACCAACTATGCACAAATTCTTTGTCATTCTGAAAATATTGCTTCTTGTACCAAATTTTGTTTATGCAGTTCTTGTACCTCAAGATAATCATGGTTTAAAGCTATGACTTAGTAACTCTCCTTTTTGGTTGCTTGCTTCATTTGAGATTTGGCTCAAAATAATGGCAGTCATAATACAAGGAAACTTTTGAGAGATAGGATTTACACACGCACACACACACTTATTTCTTTCTTATACCAGTTTATTTACAAAATTAGTATAAGTTTTCCAGAACAGATTCTTCCAATTTCCCTCACCCCCCACTCATCAAATTATACAACTCCATGATTAATCCTCCCCTCCCTTGCGCATCCTCATCTCTCTGCTTCTACCTCTACACACACTTATCACCTCCCACCCCCTGATTCTTATACTCATTCTACAATAATGATTTTATACAATATTTGTCCTTGTGGGACTGATTTAGTTTATTTAGCATAGTGTTCTCCAGTCCCTCCCATGTTAGGTAATAATTTGTAAAATCATTGCTCCTGCATGATGCATAGTATTTCATTATGTGAACCTACCATAATTTCTCAATTCATTCTTTTGTGGTTGGACATCAGGGTGGTTTCTATGTTCTTGTGATGGTGAATAATAACACTGCTGTGAACACTGGTGAAGTCTCTGCTTGGGCCTCAGTTGTTATTTTCTCAGGGTATATTCCAAGTAGCAGAATAGCTGAATCATATGGAATTTCAATGTTCAGCTTTTTGAGGAAATGCCAAACTGCCTTCCAGAATGGTTGTACAATATTACAATCCCACCATCAATGTATAAGTATTCCCTCCTCACCACATGCTTTCTAACATTTATTACTTGCTGCCCTGTTAAACTTTCCACTGTTATTGGAGTGAGATGGTACCTCATTATGGTTTTGATTTCCATGAGATTTGGAGCATTTCTTCATGTATCTGTTTGCCATTTGAATATCTTACCTCTCTGAACAATTTTTCTATTTCTTTTGCCCATTTTATAACTGGCTTTTCTTGTAGAGACCCAGGAGTATTTTGTATACTTTTGTTATGAGATTCTTGTCTGAGATGGTATTATGAAATGTTTGTTCACAGTCAGATTTTCTTTTCACCCAGTTGGAAAAAGTTTTTGGTGCACACATGGATTTAATCTTTAGAAGGTCCCATTCATCCATTTTATGCTATTCCGAGTGTGCATTTCTGGCTGTATTTGGCAGTCTCTTTAGAAATGCTGTACTAGCACTTCTAAGCTTGATTCCAGTTTTTCTTTTATGAACTTTATGGTTTGGGCTCTACTCCCAGGTCTACAATTATTGTTGCTTTTGTACTATCTAGACAGAACTGATCCAGAGCTGACCCTTAATTGGTTTCTCAGAGACATTAAATGTGTGGAAGAGATTGGGGAGGAGATGTTGCATCTTTCTTCTAAGGAACAACTGGTGTATTTGAACCACATACCTTTTCAATGACGCAGAATTCCTTACTACTCAGGCACTTGGGTGCTCCCTACCAGGATGTATACATTTTCCAAATGGACCAGACAGATTTATTCAGAGTGATGTTATTTGTACTTTCACTTCTTTTCATTCTAGCTTTTAGAGATACAATATTGTATATTCTGTGTTGATATGACTTTACACTGAATTCTTGATGACAGTTTCAAGCCCTGCATGTTATTGAATGTATGCTGGTATCTTAGCTGAAAATTTATTTCATTTTATCTGTCAAATATATTTTAGGTGATAAACAGAATCTTCTTATTTTGATCTCTCTGTTGTCAAAATTTCTGGTCATAATATTCTTGGTTTAAAGGGAAATTTTGCAGTCTCTATAAATATGGAAGGCTTAGCAGATACATTGTAGGCAGAGTAGTCAAAAGTATATTCAGTATATGAGCTAATTCCTAAAAGATCAATAACTGCCTTCTCCAGAATGATGAGAAAATTATTTAATCAGGTAGATGTCAAATATACGGCTCTTTCAAAAAATGTTATCAGATTTTTATTTCAATGACTTTGGTGTTGAAAACTCAGATATTCATTAGACAATTCATTGCTATTGTTCTAGCAGTAACATTTGATGTTATAAGAAGATGATGTGGATAATTCTATTAATAACCACTACTCACTTCTATAACTACATTGTAGGACTATGGGATGGCTGAGGTAAAATTTGCCTAATAACTCTTCCCACTGTTTGGGGTTTTTTTTTGGTTGATTTTTTTTTAAGTAACATTGTTGCAGTAGATAATTTCTGATGGACAGGGATATGACATATCAAGATCCGATTACTTTGGGCTTATTCCTCTACTTCTTTATCAATCCAGTTTCTCAGAATCACTGTTTTCAATTTTCCAATTTTGCCTCCTTCAGGTATGTAATCATATAATCAATCCTATTTTTACCACAAATTGTTTGTGGTTATGTGTTATAAAATCAGAACTTACTCATCGTTGATGCTCCAATGGGTTTTCAGAAGTTAAAAATAGCATGGGAGAATATTTCCCATTTTTCTCACATAGAATAGCTGATGAATTTGAACCACTTGCCTTTGGATTAGCAGCACAACTCCCTACCCACTAGGTTACTGGGGAACTATAATTGTAACTATAAGACAGGTCTATTCTAGAGTATGACTTTTTAAATGTGTTTCTCTCATGTAATCTAAAAAAGAACAGTGAATTTTTTTTGTGTGTGTATTGATAATAATTCTATAAATGCATTTTTGATCCTTTGCTTTTTGGAGAGGAATCTTATTACATTTAATCTAAAAAGGCAGGTTGTCTTTTACCATTAACGATACCATTAACCATGATACTATCAAAGAAAGTAGTAAAGGTATTAAGTATGCAAGATATTTAAAAAACATCATGAGTAATGTTAATGCTCATCCATGGCTCTTCTGGGAGGATCTAAATCATTGAAGTGTCCTCCTTTGTTTCCAGCTGGGAGCTGGGGCCTGTCAGTCCTGTCAGTCATGAGGACCTGATGTGGGCCACCTTGGCCAAGTGTCCTTCAGAGCCATTCATTTTCTCCTGGACACAGAGCCTACTAATTGGTCCTAAAAGGTTTCTGAGGTCCCAACTCTTCTCACTATCTCTTAGTTGTTGGAATGGA
>NW_006400132.1:725885-727990 GCF_000299155.1 Elephantulus edwardii
ATAATTAAAAAACCCCCAACATCATGAGGGCAAAATATTTCAAATATAAACAAGACAAATGTAAAGTAACCATTCTCTTTAATTATGAGAGTTATATAATCATAAACATGAATAAAATAGCAGGAATAAGCAAAATTACAGCAATAAATAGTAATAGAAAGTAGATTATGGATATCATAGGGATGACAGAGTAGGTGTGAGGGAATATAGTGTGTGACATACAATATCTGAATGTAGATAAATTATTTTTTTTAGAAAAATGAAAATATTCATTGACTTACAGTAATGACTTTAAATACACCAAAAACATTAAGTTGTTCACTTTTAGTCAGTGACTTTTAGTTCCATAATTTGTGTTCATCAGCACTTAGGAAATCAGAAGACAAATTGCATTAAGACAATTTTCTGTCAAGGATATCTCCAGAGTGCTGAAGACCTTTGATGTCAGTATAGAGACCAAGGTGCACCTGATCTAGGCCATGGTCTTTGCAATTACTTGTTATGCATCAGAGACATGAACAATGAATAAGGAAGGTAGAAGAAGAGTAAATGCCTTTGGTGTGTGGTGCTGGAGAACAGTCCTGTACATACTATGGACCACCAAGAAAACAAATGGGATTGTCTCAGAGAAGGTGAAATCAAGTTTCTCCTTGGAGGCTAGGATTTTGAAACTCTATCTCACATAATTTGGGCAAATGGCCAGGAAGGACAAGTTCTTGGAAAAGAACATCATGCTGGAAAAGTAGAGAGACAGCAGAGGATAGGATAGGAAGACTCTGGATGAGATGGATTGATACAGTAATTAGGGCAATGCGGTAGGTATGTCTGAATCAGTGAGACTGGCTCAGGACAAGGCAGGCCTCAGAGCTGTTGTTCAAAAAGTTGCTATGAGGCACAAGTGACTCAACAGCACAGAATACCAACATAAATAAAGTTCTCAAAAAAAATGTAACTGAGGTAGTGTTTCATAATACGAGCAGTACTAATATAGGATAACTCGATTTTTACTTGACGATGAGAATGTGCAATCTGCACTTCATTGTTGCAACCACTGTGTCAATCCATTTTTCTTGGAAAAAGTGCAACTAGAATATTCTTTGGAGGTGAAAATGGTAAATCTTAATTTCCACTATTTTGATGAAAGATTGTGAGAACTGCATTCTATTATATGAGTGGTACCTAAGTTGGACTTGAAATGATAGAATCTAATAATATTGAAAGAAAAAGTATTATTTGGGTGAGAATTTTTTAAAATGACTTCATATATTACTGAGATGTTATTAGTACTAGAACTGATGAATGACCAAAATCTGAAAGTGCTCTTTCTGGATGTATATGTAGGCTACTTGCTTCAAGAAATCGAACATCACATTTTTATTGGGCAGAAGACATTGAGTTATGAATTCTAAACTTTATAAATTACATTGAGAACAACACAATCTATGAAGGAAATCAAATAACATATATATAATGTATATATACCATCTTTTATATTGTTGCTGTTTGTTGTTATGTGCCATCGAGTCGCTTGCAACTCATAGCGACCCTATGTACAACAGCCCTAAACTCTGTCTTGTGCCAATCGCACTGACTCTGACAGTCCCATCCCAATTATCCCAGTCACTGAAGCAATTCACCAAAAAGAGGGCCTTCCCCTCTTGTTTTGTCCCTCCACCCTCCCCAGCATGATGTCCTTCTCCAAGGACCGGTCTCTTCTTACAATATGTCCAAAGTATATTAGACGGAGCCTCAGAATCATTGCCTCCAAAGAGCCACCCGGTTTAACCCTTTCCAGGAGGAATCTGTTTGTTTTCCTAGCAGTCCATGGTACTCTCAATACTCTTCTCCAGCATCACAGCTCAAAGGCATCAATTCTCCTTCTGTCCCCTTTGGTCATTGTCCAACTTTTTGAGGCATCACAAGAGATTGCAAAGACCATGGCCTGGATCAGACACACCTTAGTCTACAGGGAGACACCATTGCTCTTCAGTACTTTGGAGAGGTCCCTAACAGCAGACTTTGCCATGGCAATGCACCTTTTAATTTCCTGGCTACTTGTGCCAAGAGTGTTGACTGTGGAGCCAAGCAAACTAAAGCTGTGAACA
>NW_006400132.1:728598-732249 GCF_000299155.1 Elephantulus edwardii
TCTGCTGATGTGCTGTTCCAGTCGTTTTTGGATAATTTTCAGTAGAGTCTTGCTTGCATGTGAAATCATTGAGATTGTTCTATAGTTTCCACACTCTCTTAGGTCATCTTTCTTCGGGATGGCAACAAATACAGATCTCTTCCAGTCAGTTGGCCAAGTGGTTGTTCTCTAGATTTCTTGGCACAACTTGGAAAGCACGTCCAGGGCAGCATCTGTTAGCTGAAATATGTCAATTGGTATACCATCTATTCCTGGGGCCTCATTTTTTGTCATTTCCTTCAAAGCAGCAGGAACTTCTTTCATGAACATAGGCTCTTGCTTATATGTTGTTTCATGAAATTCTCCTGTGTCTGCCAATTACTTTCGATACAGTGATTCAGTATATTCTTTTCATCTTCTTTTAATACTTCCTGGATCATTTA
This sequence comes from Elephantulus edwardii, assembly GCF_000299155.1. Classification (NCBI taxonomy): domain Eukaryota; kingdom Metazoa; phylum Chordata; class Mammalia; order Macroscelidea; family Macroscelididae; genus Elephantulus; species Elephantulus edwardii. The sequence continues at coordinate 729,021 of NW_006400132.1, forward strand.
ATATTCTGCCTAAAGCATCCTTAATTATAGCAACTAAAAATTTGAAATTCTTTTTTATTTCTTTGAGCTTCAGAAATGCTGAGCGAGTTCTGCCCTTTTGATTTTCTGACTCTAACTCCTTGCACATTTCATTGTAATATTTTACTTTGTCATCCTGTGCTGCCTTTTGAAATCTTCTATTCAACTCTTCAGTATCTTAAATTCTCCCTTGTGCTTTGGCTTATCTACGCTCCAGTGCAATTTTCAGTCTCTTCTGACAGCCATTTTGGTCTTCTCTTCCTCTTCTTTGTAATGACCTTTTGCAGTCTTCCTGGATGATACCCTTGATATCCTCCCACAACTCGTCAGTTTTCGCTCATTAGTGTTCAACGCCTCAAACCTGTTCCTAAGATGGTTCTGATATTCAGGTGGGATAGACTCAAAGTCATATATTATATACATTTATAGTGTGTGTGTGTGTGTGTGTGTGTGTGTGTGTGTGTGTGTGTAGTTGTTTTAGTTTTGCAGTGGAATTTCCTAAGGACTATGCCAACAGAGATTCCCTATCAAACTATAATGAAATAGAAAACACAAAGAATTATGATAAGGAAAATAATTTGTTTTTGTATTCTTACATGAAAGAATATTCTTACATGTTTCTGCTAAGAAAACAAACAGATTCATCGTAGAGAGGTTTAAACCAGACTGCTCCTTGGAAGCAAGTGTTCTGAGGCTTCGTCTAACATACTTTGGACATGTTGTAAGGAGGGACCAGTCCTTGGAGAACAACATCATGCTTGGGAGGGTGGAGGGACAGCACAGGAGGGGAAGGCCCTCTAGGAGGTGGTTTAATTCAGAGACTGGGGTAATAGGGATGGGTGTTTGGAGACAGTGCGATTGGCACAGGACAGAGCAGAGTTTAGGGCTGTTGTACATAGGATCGTATGAGTCACAACAGACTTGAAAGCACTTAACAACAACAAGAGCAACAACATATTCTTACAAGTACTGAAAATATTTTAAAAGAAGTTATACAGCACAAAAAGATAAAGAAATGGCAGTGGTATTTTATAATATAACAAGCAATCTGTGAAGGTAAGATTCACTTGGGATGCATTAATTTAATCTAAATTAGGTTTAACAAACTGTTAAGACAATAAATTGCTTTCTCCCAATCTTCAGGGAAATGTACCTTTTATTCGGTTAGCAAAATGTCATCTGGTGAAATGTTTCCCTTGATATCTCTTGCCATGTGTCTTTTCATGTTGTTGTTGTTGTTGTGTACTGTCAAGCTGGAACTAACACACAGCTGATCCTTCAGTGGGTTTTCAAAGGCAGTTAATTGCACAGGGAGGGGATTGTCCATCTTTGTCCCAGGGAGCGTCTGGTGGCCTCTAACTGCCTGTCTTAGGGATTGCAACCCAGCTTCAGGGTTGCAGCCCAGCTTCTTGTCATTAAGTCACTATATGCATATATAATGGTGTGTGTGTGTGTGTGTGTGTGTGTGTGTGTGTGTGTGTGTTGAGAGAGAGACACAGAGAGGCATCTTTGTACTCCATCTGCAAAGATTTCAAGTTAAGGCTTCTTTGAAGCTACATTACTCAAAGCCCATTTGATCGATATATTCATTTCAGTTATTTGTTATAAACATATTGAGACTTTGACACTAAAAATCCAATTTTGCCTATCAATCATTGTGTCATAGGCTTTGAACAAAATTATCATGCCAGTAGATACTTTTAATGTAGCTCAAATAGCTGGTAGATGTGACTCAAACATATCTTTAAAAAAATAAATTACTTTTTCTTGGTTTGATTCTTGAGTAAATAGGCAATATCATAAAATTATCTGTTTCATGTGGTTAATATTTTTGTTTCTGTAAACATTAATTCACACTCCTTTGGAAAGATTTACTAACAAGAAAAATAGCTAATGAAAATACTGATTTATAACTTTATTTCATCACCTTTTGTTATTACATAAATATAGGCTGACTCCCACCCCCCTTTTCACATAAGCCTATGAAGGTTATTTAAGAAAAACACACACACAAAAATTATCTCCTACAGATGGCAGATTTAAAATTGCAGTAGATATGGGTTAATTAGTGAGAGCATAACCTTAATAAGATATTCATACCAAATCATTTGGATTACATGTACAATGAAATGTCATTTGGATTATATGTACTATGAAGCAGTAAATCAATGTGCCTTAGATGTCCTTAGAAAAAGCAAGATCTTTTCCTACAACTCTTACCTTTTCTACTTCTAGCAAGTTTATACTTCCATCATGTGTGATGATTATCACAAGTATCACTCTTATTTCTTTGTATTCAGGAATTGCAGCTAAACATTTCGAAAGACATTTATCCTATTTTTTCCCCATAAATATTAAGATTTAGATAAATGGGAGCTCAGAAATGAGGTATAAAAGTCTATTAAAGTGATAAGATTGACATCTCAAATTCAGCACTGGTATCCAAGTCTTAGCCATATATTCCGTCACATTTTCTTTCATTCATATCAGAATTAACTATTCTATTACAAGGAAAACTTGAATTTTATTTATTACTTGCTCAAAAGTGATTGCAAATTGAAAGACATGGTTTGGAGTTTTAAGCACGGCTGCTTTTGTAATCACACATAATGCACAAGAAAATGTCTAATAGAGAAAAAAAAATGTAAAGAGAAGGCAATATTTTAAAGTAACGACATCAGGCTGGAGACTAAGATGCCCTGATCCAGGCTTTGGTCTTCACAATTATGAGCTATGCATCAGAGAGTTGGACAGTGAATAGGGATGATAGAAAGAGTATTGATGCCTTTGAGCTGTGGTGATGGAGAAGAGTGTTGACTATACCATGGACTGCTAAGAGAGCAAACAGGTTTGTCCTGGAGAGGGTGAAGCCAGTCTGCTCCTTGGAGTCAAGGATTCTGAAGCTTTGTCTGACATATTTTGGGCATGTTGCAAGGAGGGACTGGTCCTTGGAGAGGGACATCATGTTTGGGACAGTGGAGAGACGGCACAGGAAAGGAAGACCCTTGACGAGATGGATCAATTCTGTGAGTGGGGTAGTAGGAATGAGTGTGTTTGAGACAAAAGGTTGACACAGGATAGAAAGGTGTTTAGGGCTCTTGTACATAGGGTTGCTATGAGTCACAAGTGACTTGATGGCACATAACAACAACAACAACAAAAGGATTGTACAACAAATAGGCATCATCTAATAATTATATATTAAATATTT
>NW_006400132.1:740869-742027 GCF_000299155.1 Elephantulus edwardii
AGTGGCACAGGACAGAGTGGAGTTTAGGGCTGTTGTGCATAGGGTCGCTATGAGTCGCAGGCGACTCGACGGCACATAACAACAACAACAACAACAATCTGTAAGGTGGAAAATTTAGAATGACTGACAGACTATGCAATTGCACTACTGGAAATATATCCTAAAGAAACCATAACTGCCACCCAAGCAGATATATGCACACCCATGTTTCTATTGCTGCTTTGTTCACAACAGCAAAGCATTGGAAAAAACCCAAGTGCCCACCATCAAAAGAATAGATAGAAAAGCTGTGTTATATTCACATGATGGAATATTATGCTACACTGAAAAACAGAGAACTCATGAACTATTATACAAAAAGGGTGACTCAGGAGGATATTATGCTGTGTGAAATATCTCAGACACAAAAAGACAAATATTGCATGGTGTGACTGTTGTTAACAGGACTGACATCAGGGTTGGGAGGAACCTAAAAAAAGAGGGGATAAATAATGTATGCTGCATCAACAAATGAGGGAGAGAATTGTTTAAAAGTAATATAGGATTAGGTATAACACATAGGATTAGGTGGACTGTGGACGTGTGTGTGTGTGTGTGTGTGTGTGTGTGTGTGGTTGGGGGGATTGTATAACAATGAAAGATTCTTTTTGTCTTTACAAAGAGAAAAATAAACTGGGGGGTAGTGTGGGCAGGAATGAAAAGGTGCAAAAATGAATGAATGGGAAAAATTAACTGGAAAGAATATGCTGTAAAAATATATAAGCTGCATTAAAAAGCCATTAATAAAATAAGTGTTAAAAAAAAGGAAAAAACATAGGAAATGAAAGGCAGGGAAAAGGTATTAAAACTGATAGAGATAAAAATGTTAATATCCTGATTGCTATATCCTATATTCATTCAAAATGTTTGTTTTTACTTCAAAAAAGTGTTAAATTAATTTACTTATTTTATATAGACTAAAGTCAGTCTTTGGAGAAGGACACCATGCTTGGAAAGGTCAGCACAGGAGGAGATCTTAGATGAGATGGATTCATACAGTGACTGGCAATGGGGTCAAGTGTGTCAGAGATAGTGAAGTTAGCTCAGGATAGGGCAGGGTTCAGAGCCATTGTTCAGGGTAGCTATGAGTCATAGTCAAATTGAAGGCACATAACAACA
>NW_006400132.1:742127-747363 GCF_000299155.1 Elephantulus edwardii
TAAAAATATTGATCTCTATAAAGCATGTACAAACTCACTCACTCAGTGACTGCCATCCAGTCAATTCTAATTCATCACCATCTTCCTTTAGAGTCCTAGATAATAATTGTTCATGGGAGTAGACTTCTAATCTTTCTCCTGTGGAAACACTGGTGGCTTCAGGCTATAATATGCAGTCTTTTGGTCAGCAGTACAACTCACTACTAGCTACCCCCCTATGAGCTCCTTAAAATATCTATAGTCAAATAAATAGATATATCAAAAGCACAGTTACATCAAGTTGATTCTGATACACAGTAACTCCATGCATGGTAAAAGTGTACTACTTAGAGTTTTTGCTGTGGTAAAAGTGTACTAGTTAGAGTTCCAACTGGTTAGTTTTCAGGCCATTTTCTGAGGTACTACCAGGTAGACTATATGTCCAACCTATGGTTAGCAATCAAGCACATCAATCACTTGCATGAGCCAAGGTCATTAAATGGAATTACATAAATTATAAAATTAGTCTCAATATTTTTAAAAAAGTTTTGTCAAGTCTCTGTTATTTACGTTTCTTCTTGTTGTTAGCTGCAATCAAGCTAACACTATCAGACTAATAGTGACCTTATATAAAACAGATAAAAATTCTACCCAATTCTGGACGTCCTCACTATCTGAACTGTGCCTAACCCATTGTTAAGAGTAACTGTGCTAGTCCATTTCATTGTGAGTTTGTTTCTTTCTTGAACTCCATCTCTCTAAGTATGATGTCCTTTTCAAAGAACTGGTCCTTCCTGACAACATGGCTAAAGCAAGGAAAGCTAAAGTAAAAGAGCTGAATAGAAGATTTCAGAGGGGAACACAAGTAAATAAAGCAAAATATTGTAACAAAATTTATAAAAGAGCTGGAGTCAGAGAATAAAAAGGGAATAAAATTGTTCAGCATTTCTCAAAATGAAAGATTTGAGAAAAAAAATTAAGCCTTGAGTTGCAATACTGAGAGACACTATGGGAACAATCATCACTGATCCATGAAGCATCAAAAGAAGATGGAATAAACAGAATCACTGTACCAAAATAATTGGTTGGCAATGGAAAATTTCAGGAATTATCATAAAAACAAGAGCTAATTGTAATGAAAGATGAAGTTCAAGCTGCACTGAAAACATTCGCAAAAAATAGACCTCAGGAAATAATAGAATACCAATTGACTTGTTTCAATTAACAGATGCCTCTCTGGATGTGTTCAGTAGTTTATGCCAGGAAATGTGGAGGACAGCTACCTGGCTGACTGACTGGAAGAGGTCCATGTTTATCCCTATTACTAGGAGTCGCGATCCAACAGCATGTGAAAAGTTTAAAAAAAATAATATGCAAGCAAAATATTTTTGAAAATCATTCAAAATCTGTTAGACTAGTACATAAATAAGAACTAGCAGAAGTTAAAACTGGGTTTAAAAGAGATCATGAGACCTGGATTATCATTACTGATGGCGTATGGGTACTGGCTCACTTCAAGAACACCTGTCTATTTGTGCTGTGTTGATTATGCTAAGGAATTTTACTGTATGGATAAACACAAATTATGGCTAAGATTAAGAAGAATTAGAATCATAGAACATTTAATTGTTCTAACATGAAATTTAAACCTAGACCAAGAGCTGTTATCTGATCCAAGTGAGGGAATATTGCATAGTATACTGTAACGTGACTTGGGCTGTATCCTTTCTCCATACCTATCCAGTCTGTATTCTGGGCAAATAATTAATGAAGTAGGACTCTATAAAGAAGAATCGGGCATAAAGATTGGAATAAGACTCATTGACAATTTGCATTTTGCAAGTGAGACAACTTGGCCTGCTGGACGTGAGACTACGAAATGTTTGCAACAGAAGGTCAAGGACTATAGCCTTCAGTATGATTACATCTCAACATCAAGAAAACAAAGTTCAACGGTCACTGTTCTTATAGATGGAGAAATGATTGAAGCTGTCAATGACTTTTTCTTACATGGATCAATAATCAATAGCCTTGGTACCAGCAGTCAGAAACTCAAGAGATGTGCTGCACTGAGCAAATCTGCTAAAAGACACCTTTCCAAATGATGAAGAGCACTAATATAAATCTGAAGACTGAGGTGCACCTGATTCAGGTTTTTCCAATCACTTGTCATACATCAGAGAATTGAACAGTGAATACGTACGACAGAAAAAGAATTGATGTCTTTGAGTTATGATGTTGGAAAAGAATATTTAAAATTCCATGAACTGCCAAAAGATCAAACAGATAAATTTTGAGGAGGTGCAATCAGAATGCTTCTTGGATGCAAAGATGGTGAAGCTTCATCTTTCATACTTTTGAAATGTTGCTGGGTTATGTTTTAGATAGGGACCTCCTCATGCTTAGAAATAGAGAGGGTCAGAAATGGAAAGAAAGATTCCCAATGAGATGAACTGACACAATGACTTCAGCAATGTGATTAAGTGTGTCACAGATGAGGAGGGTGGCACAAGAGAGGTTGTTCAGAGGATTGCTCCGGATCATACTTAATGGCACCTAAGAACAACATCAGTGGCAAAGTTTATAATAAGTTGCACCATAAACTAATGGGCCTGTGTATCTGATGGTTTGAATACTCCAGCGGCTGCTTGAGAGAAAGATGGACAATCTCCTGCCATTCGGATTTACAACATGGAAACTTTACAGAGAGCGGCTATGGATCAGTACCAATCCAATGGCAGGGTGTTTGTTTCATATTTATATTAGGTATCACAATATAGGTGTGTGGCATTCAGCTTCTGTAAATATTTATAAGCTTAGAAATCCTTTGAGGTAGTTGTACTCTGTCCTATAGTAAATAACACATTGTGCAAATAATACAAAGTACATGATAATATGAGGCTAGAATAAAGAACAAAACCAAAACTAAAACTATTGCAGTCTAGTCTGTCATCATATTTCCAAGATTATTATTTTTTTTATAAGAGCAGATTGTCTCATCTTTCTCCTGTGGCGTAACTAATAAGCTTGATTTACTATCAATTTTAGCAAAACTATTGATTTTTATGTAACCAAATATTTACCCTTTGGTTAGAAGTTCAGTACTTAACCCATTACATTGTCAAAGTCTCTTACAGATAAATAGAATATATTAAAAAACAAAAAGTTCAATGTGATTAAGGGAAAAGAGGAAGCCTACAGATGAGACCATTGACTGTCTATCAAAGCATACTTAATCCTTCCTTGAATACACAGAATGACTCTATATTCCAACCTGCTTCATAGTTTGTTATTAATATGATGAAAATGGGATAAAATTTCTTGACCCCTTTTCCCCCAACTGACTAGAAATTATCACAATGAAATTGAAAGTTATACGTGGATATAAACAAAACATCCATCATCTTCTGTCCTAAGTGATAACTTACATCAGAATCAACCACAACTCTTCAGAAATCGTTATACACCTTTCACCGTCTCTAAGAATGTGCACTCATCACTAATTCTAAGGTACTGCTTGTCTTGGAGCAATGATTTTAGAATCATTTGCATAAAGCACAGAATTCATTTTTTCTAATTGTTTTGTCTATTTTATTATTTACAGTGTATATGAGGAAAAATAACATATCCTCTTCATCTTCATAATCTAATTAAACTGAAAACATTTCTTGCCATTTAACCATAAATGACTCATAGCAAACCCACCAGCGAGTTTTTGGAGGCTACAAATTGCACAGGAAGATACTGGCAATTCTATTTTTTTTCTGCAATACCAAGTCAGGATCTGCTCAATGACAATGAGTACAATTTTTTTAAATATTCTCATTGGTTTTCTCTAATTTGTATACTTCTTTTACATAGCATTTAGTTTATTCATTAAGCTATATACCATGATAAGTGTATATACAAAGTCATATGCATAGATTTTGTATTAATTCCTTGGTATCAGTTTGAAAAGCACTAGCATAGGTGTTACAAAGCTTATGAATTTCACTTAGAGAAATGCTTCTAGGGTGTTTTACTACTTTTTTTTTTGGCTTTAGCAAACAAGAATATATTATCTTAAACTTTAGGAGCCTAGAAAAAAAGGATCTTGCATCCTACCCTTAATCATTTTATAATTGCTTGGTTTAGCAGAGATTTAGTAAAGGAAGAGAATTACACTGCTTCAAAATTATTTCATTGTGTATTTAAATTTTGGGGGTATGTGGAGAGACACTTTTCAGTCCAGGATACATATCAAACATCCTTCTATGCTTAAATTTTTATTCCCATATTTTTTTGCTTTCTTCTTCTAAATTATCCCAGTTATTTATATAAATTAGTTTCACCTACATTCCCAGCATCTTATTTCACTCTAGACCCAATGGAACAATATTACTTCAGGGATTTTGCTTATTTTCTTCTCCATCTGGGAGTATGCTATTAATCCAAATATGAAACTTCTATGACAACTCAAATCCACCAGCAGTGCCTCCGAAGAAAGAGGGAGACTCTCCTTCTATACCATTTACAGTCTCTGAAAACCTGTGGGAGGGAATATTAGTAGTTGTTCCAACTGGATAGAAATGACAGTAAGTGAGTAAGATTCCTGTAATGCACTTTGTCTTAATATTTGCATAGTTTATTCCTTTTGGGTTTTTGCTAATCATATAAAAATAACTTCTCTAATTGCTATTTATTTACTCTATCATCTACTATTGCACCTAATACTTGATTATGATAAAATAATTTATTTAAGTTTTATTACACCAGGACTAGCATAAAGCCCATTTAATCAACTTGGGAGACAGGTAAGGGAATGAATGAAAGATTAAATGAATAAGTAAATACATATCTTCTCCATTTTATTAATAGAATTTAACAACCTAATCAGAAGCTAAAATAATGGCTGATAATAATTCAGGGAGTGTAACCATTGAATAATGGCCATTAAACAGAAAGTATGATCTAAGTGGTCATTTGCCAAAAACTTAGTATAGGATATTACTAAATTGTGTGGGAACTACCCAGTTACTGATGAGATGTCTATTAAGATCAAATAATACATTCTATTATCCTGAGGTATCTGTAAGGTTCCCGGATAATCTGTTCTGCATATAGGTTGAAGAGGTATGGAGATAGGATGCATCCCTGGCGTACGCTCTTCCCAATTTTGAACCATGCAGTGTTCCCTTGCTCTGTCCTGACAACTGCCTCCTGGTCCAAGTATAAGTTTTGCATTAGAACGATCAAGTGTTCTGGGATTCCCATTCTT
>NW_006400132.1:751536-786367 GCF_000299155.1 Elephantulus edwardii
AATTATATTTAAAATATTATAAAATTAAATCATATTCAAGAAATGTGAATGAAAGGACATTAAATCTTATGCAAAAATGTGGTATCATAAATACAACACACAAGTAAAATCTTACTGAAAAATTGCCTGAGGAGTGCATCAACAGAAAACTGTCAGAAATTCAAGTTGGATGCTGGTGAAGTTAGGGGAAAATGGATATCATTGCTGATACTATAAGGGTCTTGGTTAACAGAAAAGATTATAAGAAAAATATTTACTTGTGAGATTTTGATTAAGCAAAGACTGTCAAGATTATAACAAATTATGGTTAATATTGTGAAGAACAGAAATCTTAGAAATTTCATTGTGCTCATGTAGAACTTGAATATATACAAGGAAGTAGTCATTAAGATAGTACAAGGAAACCCTGCATGATTTAAAATCAGGGAAGATTTTTATCAGACCAGTATACTTTCACCATATTTGTTTAAATTACTGCTGTTGTGTTACGTACTGTTGAGCTGGAACTGACTTATAGCTGACCCTCCAGCAGGTTTTCAGGGGCAATCAATCACACACAAGGAGATTGCCCATCTTTCTCTCACTGAGCAGGAGGCGATTTTGAATTGTATGCCTTTAGGATGGCAGTACAGTAATTATAACCCAAGACAGTGGAATGTATGAAAAATATTGTGGCATCAGTATTACTGAATCACTGGATTTTTTTGTGTGTGAGAAAAAAAATGATCCCAATTTTGTTGGCAACATCCAAAACCATACTCAGGAGTAAGTCAAACATAGGCCTTCTTCTCTCCATCATGCCTAATCAAATAATTGACCTTAGCCACATCAATGTCATAGAGCTTCTTTACAGCTTGTTTAATTTAGTGCTTGTTGGTCTTGACATCCACAATGAACACCAGCATGTTATTATCTTCCGTCTTCTTCATGTCTGACTCAGTGGTCAAGGGAAACTTGGTGACGGCACAGTGGTCAAGTTTGTTTCTCCTAGGGGCGCTCTTCTGGGAGTATTTGGGCTGGCTTTGGAGTCTCAGCATCTTAGGCAGCCTGAAGGTGGATGATGAGTGAATCTTCTTTTTTTTTTTTGGCTGTGGATGCCCTTCAGGACTGCCTTCTTGGCCTTTAAAATCTTTGCTTTGGCTTCAGTTTTGGGATGGGCAGGGGATTCCTATTTTCTTTCTGAGCCATCTACATAGAAAGACAATTACTGGAAAATTAATCAATAATCTATTGTATGAAAATGACAAAAATCTTACTTTTATGAAATAAATAACAGTTGAAACACTTCTTGATAAAGTTCAGAAACTAGGTTTTGTGTGTACTACAGTTCAACATAAGGAAAAATACATTTCTACTACTTAACGAACATCAGTTTAAAAGGAGAAATAAATGCAATTTAAAAAGAGAAAAGACTGAAATTATCAAAGATTTCATTTTACTTAAATCCATAATTAACAACCTTGGAAGCAGGATTCATAAAACACATGAAATCATGCAATGGATTAATTATCTATCAAAAACATCTTCAAAGTACAAAAGAATAAGTATGACATTTTAAAGACTAAGATGAACCTGATTCAAGTCATAGTCATTCTTTTTATTATAAAATTTTTATCTTATACTGGTTTACTTAAAAAGTTCATATACATTTTTTCACTCCCGAACTTTCCCAATTCCTTTACCCACTCCTCCCTCAACCTATCAAATTGTATAATTACCAACACCCGTCCTCACCCCTCTGCTCCCACCCTCTACCTCTTAGATCCTTATATGCATTTTATTATTTATCTATTTCTACAACAATAGTCTTATACAGTTTTTGTCCAGGTTAAGTTGTAATTTTCAAAATCATTGCTACTATGTGCTGCATGATAGTCTATTGTGTGAATGTTCCATAATTTCTCAATCAATTTGATTGTGTTTGGACATTTGAGCTATTTCCATGTTCTTGTGGTGGTGAATAATACTGCTATGAACATTGTTGTCATTAAATGCTGTGGAGTCATAGACAATTCATAGCAACTCTGTGAGTGAAAGACCTGCAGGCTTGTATAACTTCATCCTTTCTCCAAGTCCATAGGGTGTCCAGAGGCAAGCTATTTTGGAAGTGGATGGCACTCCTGCTTCCAAGCTTGTGTAATCGGGGATCTCCACCAAACACTGTCCACCATGGGTAACCATTATCTCATTTGACACATCAATGTCACAGTGTTCAGCATCACAGCAACCACGAGTTAACTCTGTACAGCAAATGGACAGACCAGTGCTGTGCCATTTAGAAGAATGTTTGACCAAAGACAATTAAAACTGGCCTGAGGGCTGCAGACTAAAATCACCCAACTCTGCTTGGTAGCATCACTTTCTGTCCACTAGGGCAAATGAGCACTCCCTATGTTATTGTTCTTAAAGTGCCATTGAGTCATAGACAACCATAGCAACCCTAGGAACAAAAGATCTGAAGAACAGAGGTGTACAAATCTCTGTTTATGCCTCCCTCAGTTCTAAAATTCTGGAGGTGTATTACAAGCCTGTTGGTATAGTTACTGTGTGTGTTCTCACCATCTTCTTTTGATGCTTTCTTGGTCATTCAATGTCTTGTCCATAGCGTCTTTCAACATTGCAACACAAGGCCTAAATTTTTCAGTTTTTCTCTTCTTCCAGCTTAAGAAATGCAGAGAAACTTCTCTTTTTATTCTCCAATTCCAACTCTCTGCACATTCCTTTATAATTCTTTGCTTTTTCCTCCTGAGCTGCTCTTTGAAACCACCTGTTCAGCTCTTTTACTTCAACATATTTTCCTTTAGATTTGTTTCCCGACTTTGCAGTGCAATCTCTAAAGTCTCTTCTGACGCCTATTTCAGTTTTTTCTTTCTTCTCTGTTTTTGTAATGACCTTTTGCTTTTTTCCCCATGTATAATATCCTTGATATCACCCCACAACTCATCTGGTCTTCTCTCGTTGGTGTTCAATGCCCAAAGCCTATATGATCATGGAATTGCAATAGAATTGATTCCTTGGTTCCTCTGGACTTATTTTCATTTTTTTTCCAACCTCAATTTGTACTTGCATATGAGTAATTGGTGATCTTACCCACAGTCTGCCCCCGTGTAGTTTTGACCGCTGATATTGAGCTTTGCCAATGATTTCCTACACAAATGTTATCTATCTGATTCCTATACAGCTCACTGGGTGAAATCCACATGCAAAGTTGTCTTTTGTGTTGGACAGCATAGAAGAGGATGACTCTGGATGGATGGATATGCCCAGTAACTGGGGCAAAGGGGGTTATGTGTCGGAATTAGTTGGATTGGCTCAGGACATGGGAAGGGTTTAGAGTTGCTGTATAGGGTCACTGTACATCACAGGCGACTCAATGGCACATAACAACAATAATATACTGTGACAGGTTTGGGAGCAGGAGTGGCATCCACTTCCTAAATAGCATGCCTCCAGAAACTCTAGGAACTTTGATAAATATCAAATAGTTGTAGAAGGGCTTCAGGCTTTTTGTTCATAGGGTCGCTATGAATCACGCTTGCTTTGAAGACAATCAACAAAACAACAATGAATAAATCTTTGTTAATACAAAATTCAATCATTATATTTCCTGCATAATTTCAATCACTGAGTCCTTATTTACCAACTATTATTTCTTATTCATTGTTTCCTACTTTTGGAGTCACCAGTTATCATTAATGCATCCTGATCATGTTCTACCAATTTCAGATTACAAAATTTGGTAAAAATTCTCAATTTCTTCTTCTTTGGCCCTAGATATAGGAGCATATACTTGAATAATAATTGTTTTAAAGGGTCTTCCCTGTATGCATATGGATATTATCTTATCACTCACAACATTGTATTTCAGGATAGAACTTGAAATTGACTTTTTGGCTATGAATGCAACACTTTCTTCTTTTTTTCATCTGATTAAAAGTTGCTATTGCTGGTCCATCATATCTCACTAATGCCCAATATGTCAATATTTATGTATTCCATTTCATTTTTAACAATATCCACTTTTCCAACACTCAAAGTACGAACACTGTACCAGAAGAAACTGGTTGACACTAAAAAACTTCAGGAAGTGCTGTATGAACCGGAGCCAATGGCAGTAAAAGAGGAGGTAGAAGCTGCATTGAAGGCATTGGCAAAAAGGAAGACCCCAAAAATTGATGGGATACCAATTCACTTGTTTCCATTAACATATGCAGCCTTGGATGTATTCACCAGTCTATACCAGGAAATTTGTAGGACAGATGTCTGGCCAATGGATTGGAAGATGTCTATATGTGTTTCTAATCCCAAGAAAGGTGATCCAGCTGAATGTGGAAATTATCAAACAATATAATTGATATCACATGCTAATACTGCTGAAGATCATTTATAATGGCTGGAACAGTGCATAGACAGGGAACTGACAGAAGTTCAAGCAGGATTTTTCCCCCCCTTGAAAACCTGTTTTAATTGTCCCATTGCCACAGTGCTTGTCAAAACCAGTTCTGATTAATCTCCTTTGTCAGTGTGTCCTTTGCCATTCCCTATCACTCCTCCTTGGGAGAGATTTCACCGTGATTCTTAAGTAAAAGGGGATGGTGTATTCTCTTAGCTACTTCCTGCTGAAAAGGGACGCTGTGGGTTTCAGGGTGAAGATCTTCTCTCACTACTCTAAAGGGCCCCTTTGGCAGTAGGAAACACATAGACTATTATGGAGATTGATTTTGGAATTTAGATGCACTGTTATTAATTGTGCTTAGCCGTACATGTTCATATCCTTGAAGATGTATCATGGGGGTGTTGCAACCTGGAAGACACAAAATTTAACTAAAAATTTAGAAGAGGCTGTGGCACCAGGGATATCATTACTCATTTCAGATGGATACTGACTGAAAGTAGGGAATACCAGAAGAACGTCTATTTGTGCTGTATTGACTATGCAAAGGTGTGTGACTGTGTGGATCATGACAAATTGCGGTTGACATAGAGAAGAATGGGAATCCCAGAGCACTTGATTGTTCTTATGAGGAGCCTATACTTAGACCAGGAGGCTTTTGTGCAAACAGAGCAGGGGAGGACTGCATGTGTTGGAATTGGGAAGGGTTGTATTCGCTCTCCATACCTGTTCAATCTATTTGCTGAGCTAATTCTTCTAAAAGCTTGACTCTTTGAAGAGGAGTATGGCATCAGGATTAGAGACAGACTCATCAGCAAACTGCATTATGCAGAAGACACAACCTTGCTTGCTGAAAGTGAGAACTTAAAATGTTTGTTACAGAAGATCAAGGAAGGCACCCTTCAGGGTGGATTACATCTCAATATCAAGAAAACAAGGATTCTTACTGCTGGAACAATAGGCAATGTTGTGATGGATGGATAAGAGATTTAAACTGTTAACAACATAATCTTACTTGGACCCACAATTAACACCCTTGGCATGAGCAGTCAGGAAATAAGGAGATGCATTATACTGGGAAAATATGCAATTAGGGATGTTTCCAAATTGAGGAGTAGTAATATCAGTTTGAGGACAAAGGTGTGTCTGATTCAGACCACGGTCTTTACAAGTACTAGCAATGCATCAGAAACCTGGACAATGAATAAGGATAACAGAAAAAGAATTGATACCTTGGATCTGTGGTGTTGGAGAAGAGCACTGAACATTCCATGGGCAACCAAAAAAATGAATAGATACATCTTGGAAAATGTGCAGCCAGAGTGCATTTTGGAGGCAAGAATAATGAAATTTTATCTAACATACTTTGGACATATTGCTAAAAAAATGCTATTCCTTGGAGAAGTACTTGATGTTGGGAAGAGTGGAAGATCAGTTATGGAAGGCAAGATCCTCAAACAGGTGGAGTAATACAGTGACTACTACAATGGGGTCTTGTATGTCGGAAAGTGTGACAGTGGCATAGGATAGGACTAGTTTCAGATCTTTTGTTCAAAGGGTCACTATGAGTCGTACTTTACTCTATGGCATGTACCAACAATAACATTTTCCAAGCCAGTTAATTAAATTTCATGTGTGTGTGTGAAAGTTGGCCTATAAGTAAGAAAGAACAAAGACGAATGGTTTGCTTAAGCTTGTGTAATCAGTGAAAAATATTGATTATACTGTGGACTACCAAAAGCATAAATACGTCTGCCTGCGGTGAAGTGCATGTAGTAATGATGATGAGACTTTCTGTCTCATATTTTGCACAAGGGTATCAAGTAGAGCTAGTCCCTGGAGAAAGACAACATGCTCAGAAAAGAAGATCAATCAAAGAGAAGATCCTCAATAAGATAGATGAATAGACAAAGTGATTGCAAAAATAGGTTGAAGCACAATAGATTGTGACAATGGTACAGGAATGAGCAGGCAGGATTTCCTTGAGTTTTATGTAGCATCCCTGTGAGTTGGAGTTGGCTTTACGGCATCTTACAAAAACAACTCTATTTGCAAACTTCCTTGCAAATGAATAATAATTGAAATGTTTAACCACTTACTTCTTTTTTCACATAAACCACAGAATTTTTTCACAACTTAATCTTTCAGATTTTTTCCTAGAAAAGCAACTCAGATGTTTTCTAGAGAGCAACTATCAAAACTGTTAAACTGATAACATAAATTCCATATTCTAATCTTTGTGAACCAAATGCTTGATTTTAAGTATTTGCTTTTATTTTTTTCGTATTTAGACCTACATCAAATTTTATATGATATCCCCCTAGACTAAGAATCTAATTGCTATTTTTATTCTCTCTTCTATAATAGCTGTCATTGGATAATAGAAGAATCAATCAATTTTCCCCCTATTCCCCTGCAGCAAGAGAACTTTATTATTTTTTGTCCAGTGACACTGAATCAATATTGGCAAAACATCAAGTCTTTTAGAAAGAACTTTGCTATGATATCACTCAAAGCCTAACTACTTCACATGCTTAAAAGCCACAGAGTCCAAAAATTTATTTGTCTCACAAGTACGTGCATCTTAATATCTTAAAATAATTCTGTTGCATCTGGGTAAGGTTATCATAACTTAATTCCTAGATATAGAATATGAATTCTCCATATTTGTAATAGCATCAAGACCTGAACTAAAGGAGATTTATAATCAGAATTCTAAGGAAGCTTGAACTTCTATTATTTTGTTTTAATAAAAACATACTTTAACTTGTAGAGAGGTAACTCGTGGTGCTGCAATGCTGTACACTGTGACACTGATGTGTCAAATGTGATAATAGTTACGCATGGTGGACAGAGTTTGGTGGAGCTCCTCGATTAAAACAAGCTTGGAAGCAGGAGTGGCATCCATTTCCAAAATAGCTTGCCTCCAGAAACCCTATGAAACTGAAGAAAGAATGAATTATGTAAGTGTTCAGGTCTTTTGTTCATAAGGTTGCTATGAGTTGCCTACAGCTCGATGGCACTTAACAACAACAATCTTGGATATATTTGATTCCAAAAACTTTTTCATCATTAATATCAGTCACTTGAGCTTTGAGAATCATATGGATAACAAAGTTTCTTTCTGTTAAAATATTCTCAATGCTTTAGTTATAAGAATTTAGGTAGAAAATACTATAGACAATTATTTGCATAGCTTAAACTTTAACGTAATTTAAAATAATTTATGTCTAATATATTCTCCTCCAAAGCAAGTATATGATCCTTTAAATCCTGAAGTCATTTTCTCATTTCTTTGTTAGGCCCCCTCCTTTGCCTAAAATAGGTTGTAAAATGTAATTGTATCTTTACCTTTACCATTAAGCAGTACTTTCTCAGAAGGGATTAAAGATCTGTTCTTTTCTGTGTCTCAGTGGCATTGGCACCACTGAAATTAAGGCCTTCTAAAGTATTTTTGTTAGGGTGTGTTTAGTATAAGGTATTAGAAGACTCAGAAATAAAAAATACATAAAATTAATAAAAATATATAATGTATTCTTTAAAAACAATTCATTGGGATGTATAAATCAAGATGTATATATATATATTTAATATAATATAATTTATAAGTAATACATATAAATTTAAAATAATATAATTTGCTAGCTTATAAGAAGTAGAACTAACCCATAGGATTTCTAAATCTCTATTCTTTACAGAAGCAGTCTGTATCTCTCTTGATGTAGTTGGGGAATTCTAAAAATTAAATAGAATTTAAAGCAATGTACTACAAGAGATTTTCAGCTAGCTTGCTATTTTTGTTATGTGTTGTTGAGTCTACTATGACATATAGTGACAATATGAACAGTACATCCGAACCCTGCCCTGTCCTACCATCTTCATCCTCTTCAATACACTTAAGCCAATTGTTACAGTCACTCTGTCAATCCAACTTATTGAGGGTCTTCTTATCTTTCAATGACCCTGTACTTTATCATGTCTGATGTCTTTTTCCAAAGATTGCCCCCCTCCTTACAACATGGCCAAAGTATGTGAAACAAAGTTTCACTCTCCTGACTGCACTTTTCCTAAGGTATAGATATTTGCTCTTTGAAGGTCCATGGGATATTTAGTACTTTCTCAAATATTACAACCCCCAAATACCAATTCTTCTTCTATCATCTTTATTCATTGCTGAATTTTCAGATGCATAAATAGTAATTGAAGCACTATGGATTGGATCAAGCACTCCATAGTCTTTAAATTAAAATTATTGCTCTTTACGACTTTGGAGAGGTCCCTGACAACAAATTTTGCAAATGATATAGGCCATTTATGTCTTCATTTCTGATATCAAGGATGTTCAATGTGGCAACAAGCTGCACTGCAGTCTCAAGGGTATTCATTGTGAATCCAATCAAGTAAGGTAAGATAATTGACAATTTCAATCCTTTATTCATCTACCAAGATTTTGGTAAGAATTTTGACACTTGGGGTTTTTTTTTCTTTCAATTTTTTTAATTGCTTTACATACAATTATGTATACAAAATATTATATATATTGTGTATCACTTAAGTAACAATGATTTTATAAAATACTACATAATGTGGGAAAGTCTAGAATGCATTGTGCTAAATAAAATAACTCAGTCACATAATGAAAAATGATGCAAAAGACTACTATTGTGAAAATGGGAGGATGACTGGCAAAGGATTTCTGTTTTCTTGATGTTGAGATATAATCTATGTTGAAGGCTATATATAGTCTTTGATTTGCAGCAGGTGCTTCAAGTCTTCATCACTTTTAGCTGAAAAGGTTGTGCCATCTGAATAATGCAGGTTGTTAATGTGTGTTCTGACTATCCTGATATCACAGTCTTTTTTTAAAAGTTTAACTTCTCCAGGGATTTGCTCAGTGGGTAGTTTGGATAGATATGGAGACACATCTCAACATACAATTTTCTTGGTTTTAAACTATCCAGTGTTTACTTCCTCTGCTTAGACAACAGTTTGATGACTATGACTCAGAAAATCTAAGAACAGACGTGAACCTTATCCTTATTTTTATCCTTATCTTTATTCCTATCCTGTCCCATATTTAAGCCCATTGCTGTTATCATTGTGTCAATCCATCTCATTTGGGTACCTTCTCTTCTTTTGTTGACCCTCCACCTTTATTAACATAATGTTCCTCTGCAAAGAACAGCCTCTCTTAGAAAAATGTCCAAATTATGTGAGATGAAGCATTGTATTTTTGCCTCCAAGAAACATTATGGCTACACCTTTTCCAAGATATTTATTTTATTTTGGCAGTCCATGGGATATTAAGCACTCTTCTCCAATATCACAGCTCAAAAACATCAATTATTCTTGAAGCACTTGCTGCAGAGAGTCAAGGACTGCAGCCTTCAATATGGATTGAGGCTTAATGTCAAGAAGACAAAGATTCTCACCACTGGACCAATTGGCAGCATCAGGATGGATGGTGGAGAGATTGAGATTGTTTACAGCTTTAGTTTGCTTGGCTCCACAGTCAACACTCTTGGCACCAGTACCGAGGAAATTAAAGGATGTATTGGGATGGGAAAGTCTGCTGTTAGGGACCTCTCCAAAGTAATGAAGAGCAATAGTGTCTCTCTGGAGACTAAAGTGAGTCTGATACAGGCCATGGTTTTGGCAATCACTTGTTATGCATCAGAGAGATGGACAATTAGGGAGGATAGAAGGAGAATTGATGCCTTTGAGCTGTGGCACTGGAGAAGAGTATTGAATGTACCGTGGACTGCCAGGAAAACAAACAGATTCAGCCTGGAGAGGGTTAAACCGGGATGCTCCTTGGAGGCAAGGATTCTGAGGCTCCGTCTAACATACACTGGACGTGTTATAAGGAGAGACCAGTCCTTGGAGAGGGACATCATGCTTGGGAGGGTGGAAGGCAGGTGAAGGAGGGCAAGGCCCTCTATTAGGTGGATTTATTCAGTGACTGGGGTAGTCAGTGTGGGTGTGTTGGAGACAGTGTGATTGGCACAGGACAGAGCAGAGTTTAGGGCTGTTTTACATAGGGTCACTGAGTCAAAAGCGACTCGACAACACATAACAACAGCAACAACATCCATTGCCAGCTCTCAGATGCATCAAAAGTGACTGATCAGACCATGGCCTCATACATTAGTCCACTAACTGATATCATTGTTCTTCAATAATTTGAAGAGGTTCCAGACTGCAGGTTTTCCCAGTACGATATGTCTTTTGATCTCCTGACTGCTAATAACTAAGGATTTTGATTATGAATCCAATTTAGATAGTCTTGGCCTTGATATAAGTTTTCTGGGATCCCCATTTTCACCAATGCTTACCCTAATTTGTTGTGATATCCACAGTCAAAATCCTTTGCATAATCAATAAAATACAATTGGTGTCAGAAACTCTAAAAATTATTTTTTTTCAGCTATTATGTTAACCTCCAGTGAGGGAGAAACATGGTCTACATCTACCTTAATGTAGATACAAGGTCTTGCAAATCATCATTAACTGTGAGACAAGAGAGAGACTTCTACACTGTGTGGTACCTTGTTGATGGTGGTAGAGAGATGGTAAAGGTTGTAGCACTGCAGTGAAGAAAATGTGGCAAGGTACAACTAGAGGAATTCTATGTTTATATACAGTTAAAGGTTTTCCTTGCCATATAATTGAAGGAACGTTGACTCATAACTGCTCTGACATACAGTTCATTGGATGATTGAGGAATCCAGAAGCTTCTCATGCCTGTGGCACCGAACTGAATCAGACTAATTGAGGAATTGTGCATTGTTAATCTATCTTGGAAGTGCCCAACAAAACCTTGATTTGCATTGTGTGATATTCTACATATATTCCCATTTCAAAAAGAGGTGACCTGAAAGTGTTGAAATTATCAAAAAAACAGTATCACTAATATCACACACTAGTAAAATCCTGCTGAATATGATCCAGAAAAGACTTAACAGTAAGTATACTGACAGAGAACTATCAGATAAGCAGGCTGGGTTTGGAAGAGCCCATGGCACTAGGGATATTAATTGCCAAAGTCAGATGAATCTTGGCAGAAATCAGAGAGTACCAGAAGAATGTCTATCTGTGTTTCATTGTCTATGCAAAAGCATTTGACTGTGTGGATCACAAGAAATTATGGTTAACCTTAAGGAAAATGGGAATCTCAGAACACTTGATCATGGTTATACCAAGCCTATACTTGGACCAAGCAGCAGTCCTCAGAACGGAGCAAGGAAATACTGTACGGTTCAGAATCAGGAAAGAAATGTTTCAGGAATGTATCCTTTCCCCATGGTTTTTCAATCTGTATGTAGATTCGGGAAGCCAGGCTTTATGAGGAGTGTGGCATCAAGATTGGAGGAAGACTCATTAACAACCTATGATATGCAGATGTCACAACCTTGCTTGCTGAAACTGAAGAAGACCTGAAGCAATTGCTGCAAAAGGTCAAGGACTTTAGTCTTCAATATGGATTGAAGCTCAACATCAAGAAGACAAATATTCTCCCCACTGGGCTAATTGGCAACCCCCTATTAGATGAGGAAGAGATTGAGGTTGTTAGCAATTACAGCTTGCTCAGATCTACAACCAGCTCTCTTAACACTGGCAGTCTGTCATGGACCTCTCCAGAGTGCTAAAGAGCAACAATGTCAGTTTTGATACAAAGGTGCACCTAATCCAGGCCATGGCCTTTTCAATTACTTGTTATGCATCAGAGAGTTGGACAATGACTAAGGATGACAGAAGAAAAGTATGTGCCTTTGAGTTGTAATGTAGAAGAGTTTTGAACATACCATGGACTGCAAAAAAACCAAATAGGTCTGTCTTGGAGAGGGTCTCTCCTTAGAGACCAGACTTTTAAAGCTCCGCCTCACTTAATTTGGGCACTTGGCCTAGAGAGATAGGTTCTTGGAGAAGGACATCATGCTCAAAAGGGTGGACAGAAAGCACAGAAGAGGGAAGCCCCAAATGAGATGGATTGATACAGTAACTGTAGCAATGGAGGTTGGTGTGTCAGAATTAGTGAGACTGGTTCAGAACAGGGAAGGGTTCAGAGCTGCTGTACACAGGGTCACTATATCTAGCAGGTGACTCAATGGCACATAACAACATGAACATACTACGGCAGATTTGGAAGCAGGAATGCCATCCAGTTCCTAAATAACATGCCTCTGGAAACTCTATGAATCTTTACTAATGTTGATAGTTGTAAAGGGGCTTCAGGCCTTTTGTTCATAGGGTCACTATGAGTCATGCTCAAATCAAAGGCAATCAACAACACAAAAACCTCCACTCTCCAACCTATTCCTCTAATAAACTCTGCATCTGTGAGTAAAGTCTGTGTGTTAATCGCAAAATAACAGACACAATGATTCCTAGAAATAGGTGCCGGCACATGTGGAGTAACATGACTGACCAAGCAGCTATTGATAGAGATAATTCTTTTTTATGAAGTAGGCAGAAGTCATACTCAGCCACCCTCATGTTCCTTTTACAGCATCCTTCTGGTATTCTCTGCTGGTATACTATCAGGATTCATTTGACTCCAGCATTGATATATCTGGTACGATGGCATCTTCTCAGACTGACTTGACTTTCTAGCAGTTCTTTATCAATACATAATTCTAGGCATTTAAAAAATAATCTTCAACAAGTTTTTACTAGTGAGTTATAGTAATAATATTGTTTGGTAATTTCTACCAAATTCTGTTGGATCACTACTTTTGGGAATGAGAACAGATATGGATCTCTCCTGTTCAATTGGCCAGTTAGCTGTCTTCCAGATTAGCACAGCCTGGTGAGTACATTCAGGATTGCATGTGTTTATTGAAACATGTCAACTGGTACCCCATCAATATCTAGGGCCTTACTTTTTGCCAGCATCTTAGGATAGCTTAAACTTCTTCCTTCATTACCATTGGCTCTCCATCTTAAAATACTTTTGAGATGATTGGAGTCAGCCAATTCTTTGTGGTACAGTGATTCTGTGCATCCCTTCCATCGTCCTTAGATGACTCATGGAGCTTTCAAGACTCTTCCTACAGCATTTTTCAGCACTGCTGCTTGAGACTTGAATTTATTTTCAAGTTCTTTCAGTTTGTGATATGGTAAGCAAGTTCTCAACTTTTTATTTTCTCACTCCAGCACTTTGTACATATTTCAGTACGATACTTGATCTTCTTAAATTACACTTTTGTACTATTTAAGTAAAGTGTAAATGACTGACAGAAAACATTGTTTCCTATTTGTAATAGAACATTTTCCAATACATCTAAAAATACCTCATAATCTCTAAGGGAAGATGCAGCTTACTTTATCTCCTTGCTTTAATCTCCTGACTCTGTTTTAGATGTAAATTATACATCCTTCTATCAAATAGATTTCAATCTGCATCATTTTTATCATTGTATTATTACGTGATAGTATTAAATTTTACATGTAAAATAAACATATTTAAATGGTTTGCATAAATAGTATTGTGTTTATTTTCCCTTAAAATCAGATATGCACAGAAAACAAAAATGTATTTGCTTTACTAATACAATATAGATAAAATTGTCATCTTTGTTTTTATGGTATAAAGACTGGAAGTTGATGCAGGAGAAAGGTGGTAAAAATAAAATATAAAAATAATTACTTATCAGTGATTGGTTTAAAAGAGTCAAACATGAGATACAATACTAAATTTAGGTATTTTCTATGTTCCTGGAAATAAAATTGAACTTTTCAAATGGGAAAAATAATAGACTAATGTTTTAAAAATTATGACAGTTTATAAGCTGTGCTTTCACTGTACAAGAAGTTTAACCTATTAACATAAAACATCTGTGAAAAATTGCCATTTTAAAGCAAATTTGCATTGCTTCTTCACTGTTATGCAACTTATTGCAGAGAAAGTTGATGATATGAAATCATGATTGATTTATGAATCTTGTAAAAATGAGGCAGCAAATTTGGAATTTTATTGCCAGCAAGTCCATTTAGGCTAACCAGTAATTACACTAAGAATAACCAGTAATTACACTAAGAATATAGATTAGGAGAGTGTAAAAGAGTCCATGACATATATAATGATGTTGAGAACGAAATGAATATTTTAAAGACTTGGTTTAATTTATAATTTCTCCTCTAAATATTATATTTTCCTTCTATTTACTTTCAGGATTGAATGATAAGTGTATATTAATTGTTGTAGAGTGAGGTTTTTTTTGAAAAGGATTTTTTTTTCTAATTTGTCAACTTTTTTCAAACTCTGGGTATATAGAGAATCAAAGTAAAATAGCAAACTGATATTTTGTGAATATGAATACAATTCGTAAAACTCTTTTTTTTGGTATATCTCCATCCTCTATAACAATTGATCATATGAGTGTAGGAATAGTCATTGAATTTATTTATGCTAGAGTCTTAACAATGCTTACTAAACAGTTTCTTATTTAAAAAAACTACTTAATAATATATACACATATGTTCCCATGAAATCAATTATCAAAATAAAAAATCAATTTGAAAATTACCTCTAATAATATGTATAAAAATTAGTCACTTATTCTTTAGACAGCTCACTAAGAAGAAAAACAATGTGTTTATAACTATAAATAGGTATTATGATACTTTTCTACACATCATTCAAATAAAATATCTTTTTATAAAAAAATATGAAAAATATTTTAAAATACTATTTTCACATCATAATTTTTAAAATATATTTTTAATATTTTATAACTTTATTTATATAGTCTGTTATGATTAAAATACTTTTCCAGTAATATGTTGTTGTTTTTTACCTACAATAATATTCTGAAATATTTATTGAATGGAGGGAAGTAAAGATGTTTTGAATCACCTTAAAATTGTTTTGCCTATAACGAGTGGATCAATCTTTTTTAAGTAATGTTTTTAAAAGACCATTTTCCAATTCAACAATCTGCCATCAATCTCTTTTTCCTCCAAGACAAAATACCAAATAAAATTACGTTAAAATAGATTTACTTTTGCAGAGTGTCTTGATTATTTGTACTCTGAAAATGTGGAAAACAATAAATTATTTAACCAATATGCTGGAAATTTCAAAGTCCAGTATTGAGATTGGATGAGCGGAAGCATACAAAAAAGTTGCTCAGCTATTCTAAAGTACATAGGGTAAAAACCTATATTTTATGTTTTCAAACATTTGCACATGCACATTAATATCCACAAAATTTAGATTCAAATATTTAAATAACTATCATGCATTCCTTTCAGAACTAGATGCAAACTGCAAACAACAATTTTAATTGGTTTTCTTTTTCAAACTTTGTGATACACAATCTTAAAAGTATTTCCCAGGATGAAGAGAAAAGTTCCAATTTATTAAGTGTCCATTCCATGTCAGAATCACAGAGAATGGAGTAGTTTTGAATAAGAATAAAAAAATTAGATTGGTATGCAAAATTAATTCCATCCCACTAGTCAGCAGTAGAAAGCCTAGTAATCATTATCCTTTGATAGGGAAAGGAGAAGAAAGAATGTAATAAAATATTTGCCCAGTTAAGTCAGCATTTGGCTTTCTTCTACACATCTCAAAGATGTGTCCTGTCTCCTTAGTTTTTCAATTTATATGCAGAACAGATCATTTAGGAGGCTGGGCTTTATGAGGAGGAATGGGGCATCAGGATTGGAGGAAGATTCATCAGCAACCTATGTTATGCAGATGACACAACCTTGCTTGCTGAAACTGAAGAGGACTTGAAACACTTCCTGCAAAGAGTCAAGGACTGTAGCTCAATATCTAGAAGATAAAGATTCTCACTACTGGTCCAATTAGCAGCACCATGATGAATGGAGAAGAGATTGAGTTTGTTAACAACTACGGCTTGCTAGGCTCCACAACCAACACTTTTGGCACCAGGTAGGTGTCAGGAAATCAAAAGGTGAGTTGCAGTTGGTAAATCTGCTGTCAGGGACCTTTACAGAGTACTAAGAAGCGACAAAGTCAGTCTAGAGACTAAGGTAAGCATGAGTCAGTCCATGGTCTTCACAATTACTTGTTATGCATCAGAGCTGGATAATGACTAAGGATGATAGAAGAAGAATTGATGTCTTTGATTTGTGGTGCTGGAGAAGAGTCTTGAACATACCATGGACTACCAGGAAAACAAATAGGTCTGTCTTAGAGAGGATGAAACCATGCTTCTCCCTGAAGGCTAAAATTCTGACACTCTGTCTCACTTACTTTGAGCATGTGGCCAGCAAGGACCGATCCTTGGAGAAGGACATCATGCTTGGAAGGGTGGGGACAGTGCAGGAGAAGAAGACCCCGGATGAGATGGATTGATACCATAACTAGGGCGATGGAATAGAGTAAGTGAAAGTGGCTCAGGATAGGGCAGGTTTCAGAGCTATTGTACTAGGGGTGATATGAGTTGCAGGTGACTTGACAGCACATAACAACAATAGTTATATTTGAGAAAAAGAAAAAACATCTGAACAATAATTTGACTTACTAAGAACAGCTTGTAGACCGCTAAGCTTACTGGTTTAGCATGCTTGAGGAAGAAAGGGGTCCTTCAGGAAGTGAGAAAATCAATATAAAGTCAGTTTCTAAAATCAAGAAACAAAGTTCACAACATTAAGGATAAAGTCCAACAGATTTTATTTTCAGCATTATGGCTAAAGCACTTGTTAGGACTCGTCTTATTTCTAGACACCAAAATGATAAAAACTAATAAAATCAGTCAAATTACAAAGTACGTTCAATGATAATTCACTGCAAATATCTTTAAAAAATCATCTGAGAATAGTGACTATATACATGGGACCAGATGGATTACAGAGGAATGAGATAGATTACAGAGAAAAACGTCAAAGGAGTAAAAATAAAAACAAACTTATTTTGGAACAGATCATCAATTATTCATGGAAAAGTTCAAAGTGAAGTTTAAGAGAAGATAAGAACCAAAATATGACCTTGAGTCTATCCCATCAGAACTTGAAAACTGTTTCAAGAATAGATTTTATACATTTAACCTAATAATTGAAGACCATATGGGCTGTAGTATTTCACTGAGGATATCATTCAGGAAGAAAGCAAAAGGTTACTATAAAGATGGGGGAATAAGAAAAGACCAAATGAATGTTAGAAGAGACTTTGAAAATTTTACAAGAATACAAAATAGCTGAAATAAAGGGAAGATATAACAAAGTAAAAAAGCTGAACAGAAAATTTCAAAGGCGGCTTGAGAAAACAAAGCAAAATATTATGGCAAAATGTATAGAGAGCTGGAGTTAGAACACCAAAAGGAAAGAATATTCTCAGGACTTTTTAAGTTGAAAGGACTTAAAACAAATTGAAATTTCATGATGCAAAACTAAACCATACTATAGGCAAAATCTTTAATGATGTGAGAAATATCAAAAGAAATTGGAAAAAATACACATAGTCACTGTACCAAATATAATTAGTTGGCATGTAACTATTTCAGGAAGTAGCATAAGATATAAAAACACAATGATAATGAAAGAAGTTCAAGCTACACTAAAGAAATTAGAAAAAAATAAGACACCAGGAATGAATAAAATATCAATTAGAGTATTTGATTCAGCATGACAATGCAGCTCTCAATGTGCTCACTAATGCAAGCCAAGAAATTTGGAAGGCAGCTACTGGGTCAATTGACTGTAAGAGATCCATGTGTTCCCATTCCCCAGAATGATGATGTAACATAATGAGGAAATCATCAAACAATATCACCAATACTACAAGCAAGTAAAATCATAAAGGAGGTAATTTAAAAAAAAATATGGCTCTAACAGTACAAGAACAAGAAACTGCTATAAAGGAAAACTGAATTCAGAAAAGGCTGTGAAAACATTTATATCATTGTTGATGTCAGATGGGTTTTGACTGAAAACAGAGAATACCAGAAAGATGTCTAACTGTGTTTCTTTGACTATGCAAAGGCATTTGTGTGGATTATAATTCATGATTTTTAACATTGTGAACAACTGGAATTCTAGAACACTAATTGTGTTCATGTGAAACCTATAAGTAGACAAAGAAGCTGTTGTCTGTGTGGTGTTTGTGTACCGTGGAGTCAGAACCAAGTCATAGCTGATCCTCCAGCAGTTTTTCAGAGGCAGTTAATCACACGAGGAGCGGCTGGTGGCCTCAAACTGCGTGTCTTTGACACTGAAGTGCAGCTTCTTGCCGAAGGCCACCAGAACTCCGTATAAAACAAAGGAATACTTTGTGGTTTAAAACCAGAGACATCTATATGTATAGTATCTTAGCATCAAGAAGATGAAAATCCTCATTATTGACTGACTGGCAATATCACAATGTTGGAGGCGGAGAAAAGATTGACCGTGTCAACATTTCATCTTACTTGGATCCACAATCAAAATTCTGGGTACTAGCAGTCAAATCAGAAGACATATTGCATGGAGTTAGTCTTCTGTCAGAAGTCTCTCCAAATTACCGAGTAACAAAGATTTCAGTATGAAGAATAAGGTGAACCTAATTGTGTCAGCATTTTTAAAAATCACTTGCTATGCTTCTTAGAGATAGACAATGAATAATTATGACAGAAGAAGGCTTGATGACTTTGAGCTATGGTATTGGAGAACACTGATTCCATGGACTCCCAAAAGAACAAACAAATATGTCTTAGGAAATGTATATCAAGAACACTCCTTGGAGGTAAAGATGGTAAAACTTTGCCTCACATACTTTGGACAGCTTGTAGGACAGGTTATTTCACAGAGAGGGACATCATACTCGGAAAGATCAGAGGTCAATAGAGAAGAAGAAGACATTCTATAAGATGGACTGGCTCAGTAACTTCAGCAATGGGTACAAGTGTATCAGAACTGATAAGGATAGCTCAGGATAGGACAGAGTTTAGATCTATTGTTCGTAGGATTCCTATGAATCATACAACTTATGCCAACTTACAACAACTTTATTGATGAGAGCTCTGGGGCTTAGGGTTAACGAATTTCACTGTCAACTCAAACTTACATGATTCAAATCCACTAGCTGTTCTGTGGGAGAAAGATGTCCTTCTCCCGTGTGGTTTAGTGCCTCTAAAAACCCACTGGAGACTCAGCTATGAATCACTTCCAACTTTATGGCACATGAAAACAAAACAACAAATTTATTGGTAGAGACTCTTGCAATATACTCTGTACCACCTACTCTATAAGGTTAACCCTAAGGGCCATGCATCTCTGGCAGTGTGGAATTCACCAATGACTTTATCTATAGAAGAATGATGAACATCTTCTCCATTGAGATTTATAACATTGGAAATGAGTCCATTCTAACTCAAGACAATGAAAGAAAGAGAAACTTTTATTGATGTATTGTTTTCTTCCTATCCTACAACAATCTTCCTCAAATGTCTGAGAATAGTGAAAGCAAAAAGCACATGTATAAGCACTAGGAAACCAAGGTTAAAGCATTGAATAAAGGGAACTGTGCATTAGTTAATATAACTGGCTTATGATTTCTAAAAGTAGGACTTAAATTTCTTCGTCCTTGAAATCTTTAAAAAATTTTTCTATTTTTATAATAAAAATTCATGCATAAGTGACTTAAAATTAATGAAAACAAAGCTTGTTATTAAGAGGTCTTACAACCAACACTAATGGTTTTCAGATGCTGTAAAAATCACATGGAAGGATATTATCCATCTTTCTCTCATGAAGTCATTGGAACCTTCAAAGCACATGCCTCTGGGTTGGCAATACAACTCACTACCCACTAAGCAACTATTCCCTGAGTCTTACGTACTATTTTCATCTACAATGGTATATTAACTAATGATTTGTTGCTGCTGTTGATTGCTGTCAAGTCAAACATGGCTCATTACGACCCTATAAACAAAAGGCCTGAAGCCCCTCTTACAACTAGAGACATTTATCAAAGTTCATAGAGATTTCAGAGATATGTTATTACAGAATTTGATGCCACTCATGCTTCCAAACTATTCATAGTATGTTGTATGTACCATTCGGTCGCCTGCTTTGAACGCCTCCCTGTCCTGAGACACCAACCCCTATATCCCAGGTTCCTTTATCAACTATCTCATCCAGGGTCTCCCTATCCTGTGCTGTCCCTCCACCCGTCTGAGCATGATGTCCTTCTCCAGGGACCAATCTCTCATAGCCACTTGCCCAAAGTAAGTGAGGTAGAGCTTCAAAATCCTAGCCTCAAGGAGATAACTTGGTTTTACCCTCTCCAAGATAGACCTATTTGTTTTCTTGGAAGTCCATGGTATGTCCAAGACTCTTCTCTAACACCACAACTTGAAACCACCTATTCTTCTTCTGTCATCCATAGTCATTGTCCAACTCTCTGAAGCTTAACAAGTAACAGAGAAGACCATGGCCTGGATTAAGCACACCTTTGTATCTAGACTGACATCATTGTTCTTTTTTCGGCACTTTGGAGACGTCCATGACAACAGATTTTCCCAAAGCAATTCATCTTTTGATTTCCTTACTCCTGGTGTTAAATAAGAGTGGTGATTGTGGATCTGAACAAGCTATAATTGCTAACCACCTCAGTCTCTTCTCCATCTAACATGGTGCTGCCAATTGGCACAGTGGGGAGAATCTTTGTCTTTTTGATGTTGCGCTTCAATCCATATTGAAGACTTTTCCTTGACTTTTTGCAGCAAGTATTTCAGATCTCCTTCAGTTTCTGCAAGTAAGATTGTGTCATCTGCATATTGTAAGTTGTGATGAATGTTTCTCCAATCCTGATGCCACATTCATCCTCATAAAACCCTGCTTCCCAAATGATATGTTCTGCATACAGATTGAGAAGGAACAGGGACAGGATGCATCCCTGATGCACTCCTTTCCTGATTTTGAACCATGCAGTGTTTCCTTGCTCTGTTCTGAGGACTGCTTCTTAGTCCAAGTATAGGTTCCATATATAAGCATGATTAAGTGCTCTGAGATTCCCATTTTCCTCCAGATTAGCTACAATTTTTTGTGATCCACACAGTCAAATGCCTTTGCACAGTCAATGAAACACAGATAGATAGTCTTCTGGTACTCTCTGTTTTCTGCCAAGATCCATCTGACATTGGCAAGAATGTCCCTAGTGCCATGACTTCTAAGCCCAGCCTGTATTTTTCATAGTTCTCTGTCAATGTACTGTTCAATTCTTTTCTGGATAATCTTCAGCAGGATTTCACTATTGTGTGGTATTAGTGCTATTGTTCAATAATTTCCACACTCTGTCAGCTCACCTTTTCTCGGAATGGAAATAAATATGGATGTCTTCCATCCTCCAGATTTCTTGGCATAACTTGGAGAGCACATGCAGCCAGCATCTGTTTGCTGAAATACTTCAATTGGCATTGCATCAATTCATGGGGCTTTATTTTTTGCCAAGTCCTTCAAAGCAGCCTGCACTTCCTCTTCATTACCACTGCCTCATGCTCAAACATTGTTTCTTGAAATTCTTTTTGGTACAATGATTCTGTGTACTCCTTCCATATGCTTTTCGTGCTTCTTGAATCATTCAATATCCTGCCAATAGAATCCTTAAGCATTGCAACTTGTGGCTTGAATTTATTCTTCATTTCCTT
The DNA here is from genome assembly GCF_000299155.1 of Elephantulus edwardii. Classification (NCBI taxonomy): domain Eukaryota; kingdom Metazoa; phylum Chordata; class Mammalia; order Macroscelidea; family Macroscelididae; genus Elephantulus; species Elephantulus edwardii. The sequence goes on from NW_006400132.1 coordinate 773,527, forward strand.
CAGCTTAAGAAATGCTGAGCGAGTTCAGCCCTTTTGATTCTCTGACTCCAGCTCCTTGCACATTTCTTTATAATATTTGTGTTGTCTTCCTGAGCAGCACTTTGAAATCTTCTATTCAGCTCCTTGACTTCTTTGCTTTGGCTTTTCGGCACTCTCTAGTGTAATTTTCAGAGTATCTACTGACAGCTATTTTCATCTTTTTTTCTTCCTTCTTAGTAATGACTTTTTGCATTCTTCATCAACAGTATTCTTGATATATTCACACAGCTTATCTTGTCTTCATTCATTAGTGTTCAAGGCCTCAAATCTATTCCTGAGTTGGTTTAAAAAATTCATGGGAGATAGACTCAAGATCCATTTTGATTCCTGTGGATATGATTTAACCTTCTTTAGTTTTAATTTGAACTTGCATATGAGCAGCTGATGGTCTGTTTCCACAATCAGCACCTCACCTAGTTTTTAATGTTACTATCGAACTTTTCTAATTATTCCTTCTACAGATGTCATCAGTCGGAATCCTGTGCTTCCCATCAGCTCAAATCCATGTGTATAGCCTGTGTTTATGTTTCTTATAAAAGGTATTTGCTATGAATAAATCATTGATTGTACAGAATTCTATCATTCAATCTCCAGCCTCATTTCTGTCACCAAGTTCATATTTGCTGACTACTGATCCTTCTTCTTGAATTAACTATTTAGTACAAAGTTATACAAAGGTTATTTGTATTTGTGTAATATATTACTTATCTCCTATTTTTCTGTATTTTATGTATTCTGTAGTGCTTTGTACAACAAAATCGGCTGCAGAATATCTCTTTTAAAAAAAGATAAAATTTTGAAGACTAATGTGTGCCTGACTTGAACCGTGGCATTTTTATTCACCCAATATACTTGCTTACATTGAACAATACATAAAGAACACACACACAAATTAATTAATACCTTAGCATTATGGTGTTTGTGAGGAACATGAAATATATCTCTGATAGGTAGAAAATTAACTGGTGCAACCAAAATGCTGCTTAGAGGTGAACATGGTGAAACCTGGACTCCTGTACTTTGGACATTGTAAAAAGATCAAGGGGCTGGGTAGGAACAACAATATCTGACCTTTCCCAAATTCACACAAGATCAGTAACACAAAACAAATTCCTATGAGTCCAGACATGTTCTCCCATGCTCCCATACCTCTCTCTACTCATCTCAACACCAATCTATGGTCTTGCTGGGTCCAAAATCTGGCATGATAGCTCTCAGACTACACAGAATAAAATTGAGAGAGTCAAATGCTTTCAGTTCAGAATAGGAAGACATTATTGGAAGGCTGAAAGGATAGCATACAAAAGGAAGACCCTAAGTAATATGGATTAGAAAAGTAAAAGAAGTAATGGGAGGCAGATATGTCAGAGATAATGAGACTGTAAGGTAAGGGCAGTGAGGTTAAGGCAGGGTTCAGAGCTATTATACATAGCTCAACTATTGTACACAACTCAAAAGCACATAACAACAACAAAAAAACCAACAACAACAGAATATAATCAGGACAGCTTCTGAAATGTGCTTACAGGAGCCTCAGCCTTGAGCCATACAGTTATGGGCTATTTCTAAAAAGCTCTCAGTCTTGCTAATAATTCCTCTCATTTCCCTTCCTTTTTCCCAGTCTTCCAGTAAACTTGGACAAAGGTTCTTAGCTCTGATTTTGTGAGCAGAAGCAGCCTAATATTGGGTCTCTGTTTCTTTGTTTCCACCATGGTGCAAAAATCTCTGGTTCTCAAAGGCACCCATTGCATGCCTACTTCTCCTTTGCTGACCGTGAGACTTTAATTCTGCTGTCGGATCTGCTCAGTTTGAAGGTAAGATTAGCCAATCACTTTGGAAATAAGCTAACACATTCTATTTGCATATTCATGCTCATCCATGTGGCAAAGTAAGTTAATGGATAAGAAAGCAATTTTGAACAGTAAGCCTTTAACTCCATAGACAGGTTACCAGGAGTGACAAGTGCCAGAGAATGACCTCACTTTGTGAAGTAAGGGATGCAGTGAAAAAGGGAAAAATCCTAAGGAAGCTGAATTGACATAATGGTTGCAACAATAGATTTAAATACAACAATAATTGTGAAGATCACACAGGATCAAACATTATGTCATGCTATTGGGTGTAAAGTTTATAGAAGTCAGAACTGTCACAAAAGCACCTAACAATAAACAGTGTCTGTTCAGAAAGACCAAGCTTATGAATATCAATATTCCATGCCATTCTATAGTTGATAGAGCAGTTAATCTGCAGGAATGAACTTCCAATCCACTTTATATTATCTAAATTTTGTTCATATTTCATGAAGGGATACACATTTTTAAGTAACCTTTTGATAAAATATCCTACATTCCCTGTGAGTTTTGTACATAGAGTTTAAAGGATAGGATTATAATAACATAATATTGCAGATATTAATGACAGATTTTACATTTTCTTTTTTTTTCATTAAGTGTACATTTTATTTTAAAAAATATTTGAAGACACACACACATAGACACAACTTACTCTGCAGTGAAGTTTTAACAAAAGCAAAGACTTCTAAAATACCTTGCCATTCTGGAATGAAAAGCTATTTCACAAACTTCTAGTCACATGTCAAATTGCTGATTTAACTCTAGAAGCTTTGTTTACTGTGATGGGTTCAACTGCATCTTTAGAAAGTCTAACTACTCAATAAGATGATCTAATACAGTGGCTTCTCCAGTAGTGTCAAACACTGCAGTGACTGTGAAGACAAATGGCTAGGTACTGTTTTGTTCTTTTGTACAGAAGGTTTCTATGTATCAGAACTGACTTGATGGACATCTAACAGTGTACCTGTTATAATCCCATTTGTAAGAAGGGCTTTGTTATGCTAAAAAGTAAGCATTAATGCAGAATGAGTCTTGGGACAAACGGCATGAAATATGAAAATGAACAGTAGAGTGGGAGGAAAGGAGATGTTAGCTATATGAAACAGAAGCTTAGAAATGAAGAGAAATTTCCTCTTCAGCTCCCAGAGAAAGAAAGCCTTTCTCTAAAACCGGCGCTCTGAATTCAGATTTCAAAGTTTCCAAACTTTAAAACTAGGTTTTTTTATTTCTTAAACCCACTCATTTGCAATATTCCTGTAACTGTAGCACTTAAGACACTTATTTACAAACTTATAAACGGTATATATGTGTTGATGTTGCTATGTGTCATCAAGTTATCTATGTATATCAGATCTATTATATATTATGTATATTAGGTTTGAATTCTACCCCATACTGAGCAAATTTTATTGTCTCCAACAGAACTAATCCCACTTCTCCAGTCACTGAGTCAATCCATCTTATCCTGGGTCTTCCTCTCCTGCACTCCCCCTCCCCCGTACCAAGCACGATAGACTTCTCCAAGGACTGACAATGATGTCTCTAATGCAACGCTAAACACAGCCAGTTTTTCTGATAGTTCTCTGTTGATATACTGTTCCAATCACTTTTGGACAATCCTCAGCTTACATGTAATATTAGTGATATTGTTTGATAAGTTCTACACTCTGTCAGATCATCCTGTTTTGGAATGGGAATAAATATAAATCTCTTCCATTAAGGTTGCCAGATAGTTGTTCTCTAAAACTGTTGGCACCACTTGGCGAGCACTTCCAGGGCAGCGTCTATTTGTTGAAATAAGTCAGGTGATATTCTATTAATTCCTGGGACCTTATCTTTTGAAATTCCTTCAAAGCAGCTTGAACTTCCTCTTTCATCACCATTGCCTTTTGGTCATATGCTGTTTCAAAAGATTCTTTTCTATCAGTCAATTCTTTTTGGCAGAGTGACTCTGTGCACTCCTCCACCTCCTCTGGTGCTTCCTGGATCATTCAAGATCCTGCACGAAACATCTTTAAGTGAAATTCCCTTTTCTACCTACAACAGAACTTCTGTAGGATATAGGAATCTCTCCCTGAGTGAAGCTACATTACAAATCTTAAGAATTATGGGGATAAAAAGCCCCTTGCTCTTGTCCATCTATCTAGTTGGTAGTTAACAGTAAGGTAGCAGGCCGTGTTAAATGCCATAGCTTCTCCCTGGTGTTCTTAATGATATTTGGTAGATTTTTCTTAACTGAATGTTTAGGTTTTTAAGTGTCTAGTTAAATTGATATTATGCTGTTGCTGTTTACTATGTTCTTTCCTCTGTATGTTCTATCTTCACCACAATTTTAATGTGTCTTAATGCCTTGATTATTCGAAAAGATATCTTTTTGTGTTATGTTCTCATATTTATTTATGCAGACCTTTAACATTTTTAGAGCTCACATTATGACACTTCAGTTTTTGTTGTAAGAAATAACAGGCTATGCCTGAAGGGCAAAGATTATGAGACTTCATCTGATATACTTTGGGCATGTTATCAAGAACAGCTAGTCCCTGGAGAAAATAATGAGATAGGTAGATCACAGAAGGAAGTAAGAATCCCAAGGAGATGAATTAATATAGTGACTGCAACAGAGCATCTAAGAGCAGAGATTGTGAGGATTGCTTAGGATTCGACCATGATTTCGTCTATTGTACAGAAACATAGTCACTATGATCTCAGACAACTCCACTACACTTAAAATAAGTCTGTTAAAATAAACAACCAATCTCAGAATTAAAGTATGTGAGTTTCTTGATGAGTTCTGGTGGCTCAGTGGTTAAGCACTGAGCTTTTGAATGGAATAATAATATTTGAAATGCTCTAGCCCCTCTGGAGGAAATAAAAATCATGGCTATCAGTTTTCCCTAAGGTTAATTTTTTTTTTTTTAAAGCAAACCCTTAAGCTAATTGTTCTTAGGTCAGAGTTGGTTCATAGGTGGCCATCTATTTAGTTGGACTAGGAGCCTGTAAATCAAATGTGAGAAGATTGTCCATCTTTCCCCTGGCAAGCAGTTGGTGGATGGCAGCACAACTCTTCATCAACTTTGACTACCAGAGCTCCCTAAAGATCATACCCTTGAAAATCCTATAGTTAATTTTACCCTATTCTGAAGCTCTTCTAACCTAGTGGTAAGAATATGCAGTGTAAACCAAAAGGCATAGAGTTCAAATTAAGCAGCTACTCCGTGGGAGAAAGATGGGAAATGTCCTCCCATGAGATTTACTGTCTTTGAAAACAGGCTAGAGTGTTAACTATGGGTTGGTTCCAACTTGAAAGCCCAAAACAACAACAATACCAATATAGGGCCACTATGACATAGACTAGAGTGAACAAAATTGAGTTTAGTGTGGTATCATCTTAAGAAAATCGAAGTTATATACTGAATTTGGTATAATTATAAATTACATTGTTAGTTTACATGATTCAATTTCAACTACATAGCAATGATTTTGAGTTTGAAGTTTTTTACTAGTATGTCTGATTATAAGACATTCACAGTTATATACAGTAACAAAACCCTATTAAAAATCACAAAATTATCTCCTCCAACTTTCAACAATTTGAATATATTTTTAAAAGAAATGCTTTTTGGTTTTTTACAAATGTCTTTTTATACTTACATGAGTTTATTTAATGATTTTGCAACCATATCTATGATTTTTATTAATAATAGACCAGTCTAGACAAGATGCTTTAAAACTACATTATCTTTAATTTTCTGTACTTCATAGACTGTTTTTTAAACCCAAGATAATTTATTATATTTCATAATTTTAAAGGAGTGAGGTCCATTCTATCTAAAATAGATTCATTTTTTCTGGAATAGTGAGTTAGGTATGTTTAAATGAGATGGATATATACTACTGATGTATCCATGGCTCCAAAAAGATACAAAAAGCATGTAGTTGTTATGTCAGAATTGACTTAATATTGATTAACTAGTGGGTTTTCAGAGGCAATAAATTGTATAGAAAGAGATTTCTCAAGTTCCTCTCTTGAGTGAGTGCACTGAAGATGGTGGTTTATTAAAATTGTCTGCCTTTTGATTGGCAGAGCAACAACTTACCAATATGCAAAAAAGTATGAATGGTGGGGGGAAAAGTTTGAGAACATACACTCTATATTTTGACTAAGAACTTGGATTGTTTTAAGTAAGTAACATAGTCAATCACGCATTTGTTACCAAATATTTTACGAGTATGAAAAAATAAATTTAAGAATATATACACACATAAGTGTCTGAGCATATAAATATAATATACCTTGAAAGTATTTTTTAAGTAATTTAGACTGTCATATTAATTTATATTTAAATTTGTTAAAACTTGAATCATAGATATGTTTCATGCTTCTTCTATTTCCATCCGCAAAACCGACTGTTATAATCCCAGGTCTAGCATGAATATATTTACATACATATGCCTGTTGAATTGTTTCAGTTTATATGAAATTACTTGTTATGCATCAGAGAGTTGGACAATGACTATGGATGACAGCAGAAGAATTGGTGCCTTTAAGTTGTGCTGGAGAAGAGACTTGAACATACCATGGACCACCAAGAAAACAAATAAATCTGTCTTGGAGTGGATGAAACCAAGTTTCTCCACAGAGGCCAGGATTTTTAAGCTCTGTCTCACATATTTTGGAGATGTGACCTGTAGGGAGTGCGCCTTGGAGAAGGACATCATAAACTTGGAAGGGTGAAGGTATAGTGCAGGAGAGGATGAGATGGATTCACATAGTAACTGGGGAAATGAGGTAAGAGTGTCAGAGTCAGTAAAAGTGGCTCAGGACAGGGCAGGCTTCAGAGATTTGTACAGAAGGTCACTATGAGTTGCAGGTGACTCGACGGCACATAACAAAATTAACATATGAAAGTTCTTATAAGGAACCATCAGAAGGTATAATCCTAGTTATTTTCACTGTGTTTAGCATGTAAATATTTAACTCTAGCTCTATCACTATACATTGCAGGCAACTCACTGAATATAACAATAATAATATGCTATATTGGTTATTTTCTTATTTAAGTCTCTTGTTTAGAATCAACAAGACCAGGAGAAAGGCCTTTGTATTTAAAGTTGGTTGTTATTATATTTTATATTATAGCCTTCTTAGTGGTACAGCACTCTTCTGTCTCTATGCTGTACTGAAGTAACCTGGGATTTCTGTGATTATGCCTTGTGCCATTGGGGTGTCAGATTTCATAACGGTTACCCATGGTAGACAGTGTTTGGTGGAGTTCCCAGTTTACAACACGTTTGGAAGCAGGACTGGCATCCACTTCTTAAACAACATTCCTCTGGAAAATCTATGAACTTTTATAGAAAAGCTTCAGGACTTTTGTTCATAGGGTCACTATGAATCATACTCAGCTTGAAGACAACAACAGTAACAACAATATCCATATAACTATATAAAACCAGTGTATTGTGAGTCTCGGTCCCAGCTGGACCTTTGGAGGGCCTTTGGGTGGCCTTTCGTGTCTTGAAGAAGGACACACACACGTATGGAATGCTCAAGGATTTTATGGTATTCCTTTCATCCTAAGTGGGTGTCATAAGAGGGGACTTGTCAGATGAATTGGGGGTCTCTGGCACAGAGTCCTCCATCATTTGGGCATGCTGAAGTTGTAAAATACCGAAGTGTTTGTCCACATCTCTAGGCTGAGGGTGGAGAATCCTCAGGCCTATTTTAATTGTTTTTTTTATGAAGCATTCTTCTAGATCCTATGGCCTTGGTCTGTCCACTAGCTGTACAGAGGTAACCCATGGTTGCTATGAAGCTGAACACTGTGACACTGATGTGTCAATGGGATAATGGTCACCCATGGTGGATAGTGTTTGGTGGAGCTCCCAGATTAAAACAAGCTTAGAAAACAGGAGTGGCATCCACTTCTGAAATAGCTTGCCTCTGGAAATCCTATTAACCTGGAGAAAGGATGGAAGTGATAGAAGCTCTCAGGTCTTTTGTTCATAAAATCGCTATGAGTCACCCATGATTTGACTACACTTAACAGCAACAACATAGTTATACAGAGAATACTGGTGGACTAGAGGCAAGAAGCTATGCTGAAATCCTGAAGACATGCAGTTCAAGGCCACCAGCTGCTCAAAAAGAGAAGGATGGGCTATCTCCTCCTGAGCAATTACTGCCCTGAAAACCCACTGGAGTGTTAGCTATGAGTCAGTTCCTACTCAATGGTATACAACAACAAAATAATGTATATATATATATAATCTCCATATCTTTATAAATAACTATAGGTAAGATTAGACTATTCATTCTATAAGGGGGAGATCATTATTCTAATTAGTACAACATTTGTTTGTCAGTTTGCTGTACTAAGATAAAGTATGAATCATTGTGATAGTGAAAACTCTGTCACTGGTATGTCAAATGCCACAAAGTTTACTCATGGTGGACAGGTTTTAATAGAGCTCCACAATTAAGATAAACTAGGAACTAATATTGACCATTACTTCGCAAATAACTGCTTTGATCACTTTGAATCAGAAAATCACTTGGTATACTGTACTAGGAATGAAAATGAAGAAGAATGGGGTTGCACTGATAATAAAAAAGTCAATTTCAGACTTATCCTAACAGTGTTGTGAGTGATATGATAATATCATACTCAGGTAAGGAAAACCTGTTAATATGACTATGATTGACATGCATGCTCCTACATCTAGATATAAAGAAATTATTTTTTTTTACTAAAAGCTTGCAGCTCAAAATTAAATGAACATGCAATCAAGATATATTTAATGATGATTAGTGACTGGAATGAAGAAGTTGGAAGTAATGAAGACATAATAGTAGCCAGAAAATATAGGCTTGATATTAGAAATGAGAAAGGAAATAGAATGATGAATTATGCATTTTCAATGATTTGAAAGTTTATTGCAAATACAATAGTTTAAAAAAAATAAAATGCAGAGTGACTTTACTCATGGACTTCACCTGACGGTCTGTATAGGAATCCACCTGACTACATCTATGAAATGAATCATTGAAGAAGCTCAATATCAAAAGTCAAAACTAGATTAGGGGCCAACTGCAGACAAGACTAAAAATTACCCATGTGCAAGTTTAAACTGATACCAAAGAAAATTAAAACAAGTCTGTGAGACTTAAATATGCTTTTGAGTCTATTCCATCTAGATTTCAAAATCATTTTAAGTGTTGAACACCAAAGATTGAAGACCAGAAGAACTGTGGGATGATATCAAGGACATCATCAATGAAGAGAGGTAAATGTCCATGCAAAGATAAAGGAAAGAGAGAGGGAGAGAGGGAGAGAGAGAGAGAGAGAGAGAGAGAGAGAGAGAGAGAGAGAGAGAGAGAGAGAGAGAGAGAGAGAGAACAAACATGCCAAAGTAAAAGAGCTGAACAAAAAATTTAAATGTGCAGCTAGAGCAAACATAGCAAAACATTATTAAGGATATGTAGAGAGCTGAAATTGAAGAATAAAAAGTTTAAGAACTCACTCTACATTTCTCAGGATTGGAGACCTGAATATCAATTAAGCCCTGAGTCGCAATATTGAAACATGCTATTGATGGTAAATAAAAACAATGAGCAATATATAGAATGTTCCAGGAAGTATCAAAAGAAGATGGAGGGAATACATATAGTCACTTTACCAAATAAAACTGACTGACAGTGAAAAATGTCAAGAATTACTGGATGATCAGGGCCCAATGGCACTGAAGGAGGAAGTTGATGCTGCACTGAAGGCATTGACATGGAAAAAAAGAAAGAAAATAAAGCCCCCCAGACACTGATGGGATACCAACTGACTTGTCTCAATTAACAGATGCACCCCTGGATGCACTCACCTGTCTATGAAAGGAAATTTTGAGGATACTTGTCTAGCTAGTGACTTTGAAGAGGTCCATATTTGCTGACATTCCCAAGAAAAGTGATCCAACAGAGTGAGGAAAAGATCAAACAATGTCATTAATATCACATGTAGGCATAATACTGCTTAAGATCATTTAAAAATTACTAGAACAGTACATTAAAAGGCGCATTGCCATGGGAAAGTCTGCTGTTAGGGACCTCTCTAAAGTACTGAAGAGCAACAATGTCTCTCTGGAGACTAAAGTGCATCTGATACAGGCCATGGTCTTTGCAATCGCTTGTTATGCATCAGAGAGTTGGACAATAACTAGGGAGGATAGAAGGAGAATTGATGCCTTTGAGCTGTGGTGCTGGAGAAGAGTATTGAGGGTACCATGGACTGCTAGGAAAATAAAGAAATTCATCCTGGAAAGTGTTAAGCCGGGTGGCTCCTTGGAGGCAAGGAATCTGAGGCTTCGTCTGACATACTTTGGTCGTGTTATAAGGAGAGACCGGTCCTTAGAGAGGGACATCATGCGTGGGAGGTTGGAGGGCAGACACAGGAGGAGAAGGCCCTCTATGAGGTGGATTGATTCAGTGACTGGGATAATCGGGATGAGTGTTTCAGAGACAATGAGATTGGCACAGGACAGAGCAGAGTTTAGGGCTGTTGTGCATAGGGTCACTATGAGTCACAAACGACTCAATGGCACATGACAACAACCACAACAACAAAAACAGAACAGTACATAGATAGGGAACTTCCAGAAGTTCAAGGAGGATTTAGTAGAGGCCATGAAACCAGGGATATATTGCTGATGTTAAATGAATCCTGTCTGAAAACAGAGAATGCCATAAAAATGTCTATTTATGCTTAATTGACTATGCGAAAGTATTTATGGATCATAACTAGTTATGGAAACATTGAGAAGAATGGGATTCCTAGAATACTTAACTGTGCTTAAGTGAAAACTATACCTAGACCAAGATGCTCTTGGGCAAAAAGATCAAGGGAACACTGCTGTTGTTAGGTGCCATAGCCATTCTATGAACAAAAGAACTGAAAGCAATCCTTTTCCTGTGCCATGCCTGCGCTTACTGACACACAAGAGTCAATTGCAATATCACCATGTCAATCCACCTGGTTTAGGGTCTTCCTCTCCTTCCTGATCCTCCACCCTTCCCAACATCATGTCACTCTCCAAGGAATAGTATCTCCTAGCAACATGTCCAAAGTTATTTGAGGTGAAGCCTCATCTTTTTTGCCTCTAAAGAGCACTCTCGCTGCACCCTCTCCAAGACATATCTGTTAGTTCTCTTGGCTCTCTATGGGGTGCTCAGTGTTCTTCTCCATAGCTCAATTCTTTTTTTGTTGTTCTCTGTCCAGGTCTCAGATGCATATCTTGTAATCAGAAAGACTATGGCCTGACTCAGACACACCTTAGGCCTCAAACTGACATCATTACTCCTCAATAATTTGGAAAAGTCTCTAATTGCAGATTTTCCCAGTGCAATGTGTCTGCTTATTTCTTGACTACTTGTGTTAAGGGTGTCTATCATGGATCCCAACAAGATGAAGCTGTTGACAGTTTCAATCTCCTCTCCATCCATCATGGCACTGCATATTGGTCCAGTGGTAAGAATCTTTGTTTACTTGATATTGAGAAGCAACCCATACCAAAGGCTACATTCCTTGATTTTCTGCAAAAAGTGCTTCAAGTCCTACTTGTTTTCAGCAAGAAAGATTGTGTCATCTGCATCATGCAGGTCACTGATGAGCATCCCGCCAATCCTGATGCCACATCTCTCTTCACAGAGTCCAGCTTTTCAAACACTACATGATTTGAAGTTAATAATGGAGTGTGTCAGAGTTCTATTCTCTTTCAATACCTATTCAATCTGTATACTAAGCAAATTATGCAAGAATCTGGACTCTATGAAGAGAAATGTGTCATCAAGATCAGAGGAAGACTCATCAATAACCTGCATTATGCAGATGAAACAACCTTGCTTACTGAAAGTGAGAAGGATATAAAGCACTTGTTGCATAAAACAAAGAATACAGTCTTCAATATGGATTGCATCTCAATGTCAAGAAGACAAACATTCTTACCACTGGACAAATAGACAACATTGTGATAGATGGAGAAAATATTGATACTGTCAGCAACTTTGTCTTACTTGAATTCACAACCAACACCGTTAGTATCAGCAGCCAGGAAATCAGGAGATGCATTGCATTAGGTGGGAAAGGCTGCAGTTAAGGACTTCTCCAAATCTTTGAAGAGTAATGATGTCACTTTGAAGACTAAAGTTTGTCTGACTCAGGCCATGGTCTTTTCTACCACATTGTGAGAGCTAGAAATGAATAGGGATGACAGAAAAAGAATTAATGCCTGTGACCTGTTGTTTCAGAGAAGAGGACTGAACATCCCAAGGTCTGCCAAATGAATCAACAAATTCATCTTTGAAAAAGTACAGACAGAATGCTCTTTAGAGGCAAAGACAATAAAGCTTTGATACTTCTGACATAGTGCACAATGTGGCTATTCTTTGGAAGGGTCATGATGTTTGGAAGGAAGAGAGTTGGCTAAGGAGAGGAAGACCCTCAACCAAGTGAATTGACACAGTAATTGCTGCAATGGGTTTTAGTGTGTCAGGAAGTGTGAGGACAGTGCAATATAGTACAGGGGTAAGATTCATAATTCATAGGGTCACTATGCGTCATACTCAACTCAATGTCACCTAACAACAGGATAGCATAGTTACATCTATTCACAAAACTACTCTTTATATTACCATGTACTCTCTTTGGTAGATACACATTTTCCTATGAGAATCTAGTATATGTATTATTCAGAAATACATCTTCAGAATTTCTATCAGTTAAATGTGTTAAATAAGAAATACCACCATTTTATTATTATTGTTGTTGTTATTGTTATTGTTATTTTTATTATAACTGCAGCATCCAATATGGATTGAAGTTCAATATGAAGAAAACAGAGAGTCTCACCACTGGGCTCATTAGCAGCATTGAGATGGATGGTAAAGAGGTTGAGATTGTAAA
>NW_006400132.1:787312-790078 GCF_000299155.1 Elephantulus edwardii
AGAAGAGTATTGAATTTACCATGGACTGCTAAGAGAACAAACAGGTTCAACCTGAAGAGGGTAAAACCAAGTTGCTTCTTGGAGACAGGGATTCTGAATCTTAGTCTGGCTTACCTTGGGCATATTACAAGGGGGGACCAGTCCTCAGAAAGGAACATCATGCTTGGTAGTGTGGATGGACAGCACAAGATAGAAAGACCTTGGATAAGATGGATTGATTCAGTGTCAAGGGTTAAAGGGGTTGGGTGGGTGGGTGCGTCGGAGATGATAATGTTGGCTCAGGATAGAGCAGAGTTCAGAGTTGTGCATAGGGTAACTGTAAGTTGCAAGCAACTCAATGGCACTTAACAACAACAATAATATTAAAGTAATTGGAAGTATTTTTTTATCTAACTTCTTGATTTAAGCAAGTCAGTATCAAACATATTAGCTTCATAATCAGTATTATTTTTATCAAAAGAGTTTAAACAGATTTCCCCTAAAAACATGTCTTATAAATGCTGGAAGACATGACTTTACACAATAATGAACTTCATTGCTATGTAAAATCCACATACATAAAAATAGCATATAGCTCAAAAGAGTAACTCTGTGCACTTTATATTTTTGTGTCATCATTTTATGAAAATACTCAGTCTGCGCTCTATTAAAACATGTGAATAGCTACCAGTTTTTGTCTAACACCTGCTCATGAGTTACTGATGTTACTATGTTCACATTCTGCCATGTTTGGTCCATGCACATTTTGTAAGACACATCACTGTCATGTTCTTAAAATAAAGAGAAAAATGTAATAGCTCAAACCTTAAAAATGGATTGAAGCTCAACATCAAGAAAACAAAGATTCTCACCATTGGGACGACTGGCAGCATCATGATAGATAGTGAAGAGACTGAGACTGTTAACATCTTTAATTTGCTTGGCTCCACAATCAACACTATTGGAATCAGAAGCGAGGAAATTAAAAGACTAATTGCATTGCAAAAGTCTGCTGTCAGAGATCTCTCCAAAGTATCGAAGAGCAATGACGTCAGTCTGGAGACGATGGTGAACCTGATCTAGACTATGTTGTTGTTGATGCAGTCAAGCCAAGCACTACTCATAAGCGACCCTATGAACAAAACCTGAAGCCTTTATATAATTATCATCACTTATTAATGTTCACAGTCTTTTCGGAGGCACATTATTTAGGAAGATAATACCACTCCTGGATCCAAGCTATAGTCTTTGCAATTACTTACTATGCATCAGAAAGCTGGACAATGACTAGGGATGATAAGAAGATAATTGATGCCTTTGAGCTGTGGAGCTGGAGAAGAGTATTGCATATACCATGGAGAGCTAGGAAAACAAACAGGATCATCCTAGCTAGGGTGAGACCAGGCTGCTCCTTGGAGGTAAGGATTCATCTGACATCCTTTGGACATGTTGCAAGACCAGTCCTTGGAGAGGGATGTCATGCTTGGTAAAGTAATGAGCCAGTGCAAGAGAGGAAGATTCTCGATGGGATGGATTGATTCAGTCACTGGGGTAATGGAGGTAGGTGTGTCAGAAACAGTAAGATTGGCACAGGAGAGAACAGGGTTTAGTGCTATTGTACATAGGGTCTCTATGAGTCGGGTGACTTGACAGTACATAACAATAACAAACAACAAGTGCCACCTCACCAAGAGCTAAGTGACAAGTGTGATTAAGAGAACTATTTACAACTATTGAAAATGCGCTTTCAATTCTACACTTTCTGGTTGTTTTCCTCACCCCCAATTGTAATCATTAATTGCATTTTATCTTTCACTATTTTGCTAAAGAATTGAGTTACGATTGCATTAGTGAAAATATGTAAGATAACTTGTGAAAAGAAAAGAAAAAGTGCTATTCCTCTGAAATAATTTCTAGAAAATGCTACACTAAATTTAAAAGAGCTGATTTAGTTAGCGACTCGACAGCACATAACAACAACAACATTCATTAAAGACAAGATAGCAATTGGAATGCTTCAGAAACCAAATAATTAGCAAAAAAAATTAATGACAATGATGATGAAGATAAGGGCTCCATTGATATAATACACAACTAAGTATACAAAAGACAATAAAGAGTAATTAGATTAAACAGAGTTATAAATAATGACTATTTAAAAATGATAACAGAAATAACAGGTATTGATGTTATTATGCTTGTATCTTGAAAGCATAAATTTCTATATAAATTGAGGAAGTGTTATGATTTAAGTACTTTTGAAGCACAAAACTCATTTAGTTATTTTATGAGATAAAGACACTCATTGTAAATCATTCCTACATTTGTATGAGGCAACAATAAATTGCCTTGATAAAATCAAACTTATTTAAAATAGACTTCTTTAATAGCACAGGATGAGTTTAAAGGGCCCTATATCTTGGATCAAGGCTAAACCAATTTTTTTCTTTCACATAAAACCATACATATATCACATGAACATGCTTACACAATTTCTGAGTACAAAATATCTTTAAAGTGCAAAAAATGCATAGTTTATTATATTATTAAAAACAAATATAATTCTTAAAATATGTGTTGTTGCTGTTAGGTGTCTTTGAGTCAAATACTACCCATGAGTAATACATCTGAACCCTGACCTATTCCATTCCATCCTTAATCTCTAACATACTTGAGTCCATTGCTGCAATAACTGTGTCAATCCACCTGATTGAAGGCGTTCATCTTTCACACTGGATGTGCTCATCAGTCTATGCCAGGAAATATGGAACATACCTGTTTCTACAA
>NW_006400132.1:792544-800902 GCF_000299155.1 Elephantulus edwardii
CTTGATATCTTCCCACAACTCATCTGGTCTTTGCTCACTAGTGTTCAAGGCCTCAAACATTTCCTGAGATGGTTCTCAAATTCATGTGGGATAGACTCAAGCTCATACTTTGATTCCCATGGGTCTGGTTTAATTTTCCTTAGCTTCAGCTTGAACATCTTAGAAGATATATAAAAGATTAAAACTGTCAACAACTTCCTCTTACTTGGATCCAAATTCTATACATTTGGTATCAGCAATCAGGAGATCAGGAGATGCACTGCACTGGAAAAAATCTGCATTTACGGGCCTCCCCAAGTCATTGAAGAGTGATGATATTAGTTTGAGGACAAAGACATGTCTTAATTAGGCCATGATCTTTTTTAATCACTTCCTAGACTGTTGAGAGCTGGGAAGTGAATAAGGATGACAGAAGAAGAATTAGTGATTTTGAACTGTGATGTTGAAGAATACTAAATATCCCATGGACTTTCAGAAGTACAAACAGATATGTGCAGGAGAGGGTGAAGCCATAGTACTCTTTGGAGGCAAAGATGACAAAGCTTTATCTGATAAATTTTAAGCATGTTGCTAGCAGAAGGTTTTAATTAAAATATGTATGGTTTATCAAATACTTCAAGGGCAAGATTTTTGAAGTTCCACTAAAACAAACTTGTTGATTCATCATCCCACAAGCCTAATTCACAAAACCATATTTACAAAGAAAATATTTTCTGCTGTAGATATTTATATCTTGAACTCAAATTTTGGTTTTACATTATAGGAATATATTCAAAGTAGTGAGAAAAAAAGGACTGTTGAAATTTTTATAACTGCTTGAAAAAAGTCTAAATGTTCAGTCATTATTTGAGGAAAAGCAATAAATATATTTTATAATAGTAATAGGCTTTTAAAAAATGAAAACAAACAATTAAGTTCCATCCTCTTTTTTTAAACTCAAACAGTTTCTTGAAATATATTGAGGAATTAGTGTTATGAGAGTGGATAAATACTAAAAGTAACTTACTGTCCAAAGATCACAGAACTCACAGAACTGAAAAATTACAAAGATAGGAACCCAAATTTTCTCTTAACTCATCTTTTTCTTTATTTTTTTTTAAATTTTTCCTTGTTGTTTGCCATCAAATCAGATCTGCCTGGCACAGGAGGGGAGTGCCCCTTCTTCTCCAGCAGAGCATCTGGTGGATTAGAACCGGGCAGCTTCAGAATTGCTGTGCAGTTTTTTTGCCACCAGGCCACCAGAACTCCCTTCCTCTTAACTCTTTATTGTCATAAAGTTGATATTTACTTATAGCTCTTGTTATTATTGTAAGGTGTCATTGAGTTGAGCATGACTCACAGTGACCCTACGAACGAAAGATTTAAATCATGTTCTATCCTGTGACTCCCTCACACTTACTTATACACAGTAGCCCATTGCAGTAGTCATTGTGTCAATCCACCTAGTTGAGGGTCTTTCTCTCCATCACCAACCCTTCACCCTTCCCCGAATCTATCTATCTCCAAGGAATAGCACCTCCTAGCAACATGTCCAAGGTATGTGAAGCAAAGCTTCATCATTCTTGCCTCCAAAGAGTATTTCGGCTGCGCCCTCTCCAAGACATATCTGTTCATTCTCTTGGCTGTTCATGGAATGTTCAGTGCTCTTCTCCAACACCAGAGCTCAAAGGCATCAATTATTTTTCTGTCATCCGTATCCATTGTCCAGGTCTCAGATTAATAGCTAGTAATCAAAAAGACTATGGCCTGAATCAGAGGCACCTTAGTCGTCAAACTGCCATCACTACTGCTTAATAATTTGGAAAGGTCCCTAACTGCATATTTTCCCACTACAATGCTCTGTATCATAGGGAGAGACACTGCCAGGTCCTGCATCATCCTCACAGGCATCTTTTTGCTTGAACTGATAGTAATAGTAACTTTGTCAATCTACGTATTCAGGAATCTTTCTCTTTTTTTTCCGGTCCTTTAAATGACTTGATGACACTGATGAACAAAAATTCTAACAAGCTTTATTTCTTTCAGATAATTCCACTGTCCTTATTACATGTCCCAAGTATATGAGATAAAGTCTCATCATACTCACTTTCTTTAACAAGCAATAATCATTAATTTAAAAGTAAAAAGTAACTTTACAGGTATTCATAAGCAAATCAATTTCCACTTTAAGACAAATGAGAGTGTGAGACAAAAATAGCAGGCAATAAGACATTTTTGGTCTTTTTTGTTAGATTTCTCCCTCATCTGTTTCAATGCAGTATACATTATTGAACCCATCTCTCTCAGTTTCCCCCGAACCCCAAGGTCAGTCCTGTTTTACAACAGTGGCATCATGCAGTATTTGTCCTTTTGTGACTGTGATTACTTTCCACTATTAAACACAGCAGAGTGTTCATTTCTATATAGGGTAATTAGAGTGATATGACAAAATTAAGGAACATATTTCCATGATATAATGAAATAATGACAACCACAGGCTATGTTCCAGTTAGCTTATTAATTCTTATGCAACTATTATTATTTCTAATCAACATGAACATAATAATTGAAGTATAGAAATAAATTTTTAAAAAGCACCATATAGAGTTTCCTTATGACAAATGCACATTGAACTACAATCCTAAAAATGTATACTTTATAATAATCACTTTAACAAAAAATCTAAAAAAACGTATCATAAACCCCCATTTCAAAATGTTTCCATTTTTACAAACACAAAGTGGGAGTGAAAATATCTTGTAAAGATTATAAATAATATCACAAATCAAAATGAGTGTGAATTATGGAATGGAAATCAGTTTTCTCTATAAGCTTTAATCCAAATCACAGGAAGTGTTTTCTAAGAGTATTTCTATACAGTATGCAGTGAATAAATGTGTTCGACAGACTGCATTTTTAAGCTGTGTTATATAGTTATGCTGTAGAAGAGTCTGGTAAGATAAAAAAATGAACATATTTGTGCAGCAGAGGAAAATTCATGCACACTTTCAGGCTAAGTATATATTACTGAACTAGTCTCAATGGGAATACATTGCATTCTAGTTCTGCTATATTTGGATGGATGCATCTTTTCATTTATATCCAATAGGGAAATAAAAGCTCACTACTTCTTCACAATGTGGTAATGAATATCATAAATAGTCCATATACCTTCTAGTTATGCATCATCCATCCAATAACAATCCACATAATATGTGAGAAAATGATATTACTCTTTTTGAAATAAATGTTTACGTAGAAGCGAATATTTTTTTGCTTTCATGTATTTTGTGAGGTTTTAATACCCTCATACCTCAAATTAATTTATGTTAATATTTAGTTCTTCAGTAATAATCTCCTACTCTGGCTTATACAAATTTCATTTCTGAATCTCTTTTATTCTTTATTGTATATACGATGGTTTTGTTTAGTTGAAGTGTAATATTGTGTTTTATTTGACTTAGAATTATTGTGTTATGAAGGATATTCTTTCTATACATTGATATTCTTAAATTGAAAACCACACTAATTATTTGGTGACCTTATTATTGTTATTAGGGGAACTTTGTTGGTCTAGTGACGAGGAGCTTCACTGCAATCCCTGAGGCATGTGATTCGAGGACACCAGCTGCTCTATGGGAGAAAGATGGGTCATCACCTCCTATGAAATTAACTGCCTCTGAAAACATGCCAGAGGGTCAGCTATAGGTAAGTTTTGCCTCAGTGGCAAATAAGAATAACATTATTGTTGTTAGTAGCCATTGATTGGATTCATTTTGTGCCTTAGGCAAGTATTAAATATTTTTTATTCTTTTTTTAAATAATAAAACAGTAAGTCTGCCAAGAATACTGGTGAAATATTAATTTTATCCTAGATTTATCTCACTTCTCTCCTAGGCAATAAGAAAGTGTCAATATTCTAAAAAGTATTCTTCACAGAGCTTTCTTTTTTAGATTTTCTTGTCAATACTCAACATTCTTAATTTTCTATTTTAACTTTAACGAAAAATTGGGAAATGGGACTTATAGAATTGTTTGCCATTGTTGATTTGTTGTTGAGTTGCAACTGACTCATAGCTGACCCTCCAGTGAGTTTTCGTAGGTAGGAAAGCACAGAACATGAGATTGTCCAATCTTCTTCCCCAGAACACCTGGGAATTCAAACCACATGTCTTTGGGATTTTAGCACTGCTTCTTAGCACTTGACCAACCCCTTGTATACTCTTGTTTTAACGACAATAATAAAAAAAAATTTGTCATGTCCTACTGGTTTTCATCTATAATTCTTTACCTGTAAGTAATTTTTCTGAAGTAGTATATGGTATCATTTCAAAGATCCCCGACATTCAGCCTCAAACATGTTTAATGATGCTGATTTTCATGGAAGTATGTTTAGTTTCATCAGATTGTCCTTCAAATTTTACCATTAGCTGATGTTGCCTAATTTTATAATTTTAATCACTATTTCTGATACCTTTCCTATACTAAATATTCCTATACTATACTACCTATAGTATACCCAGTGTTTGCAATACCCTTGATACTTCATAGAACAGAAAAGATGCTATCAGTTAACTGTGCCTCTCATTCAGACACATGAGCAGAAACTCTGGCTTGACTGAACACTTCAATTACAGTCTTCTGATGGCCTGCCAAAGGCCAAAATCCCAGGGCAATGATTTTGTTTTCTATTTCCCACAGCAAACATGTTTGTTTAACATTTCTATTCTCTCATATTTTAGAGTTTTCTATTATGGATATAATGTGTTTTCCTCCTACAAAGAAGCTAATAGTTTAAAAACATGTACCTTTGTATTAGCAATTAAGCTTCTTACCAATAGACCACCAAACTTCTTCTTTTATATTTGTAGACTTACTGGATTTATAGCTACTCTGATCGGTATAGTACTTACCTTTCTGGGTTTTGTGCAAAGACAATTAGTATTGTTTTGATGCTGGTTTTAAAATAATTCCTACATGTCAATGTTCCTTGTTTACAGTTTGTTCTTAATGGTAGAATGCTAGTCAAGGAAGCACCAAACTGCCTTCCAGAATGATTGCAAAATTTTACAATCCCACCAACAATGTACAAGAGTTCCTTTCTCACCACATCCTCTCTAACATCTATTACTTGCTGCCCTGTTAAACTTTGACATTCTTATTGGAGTGAGATGCTTCCTTAAAAAGCTGAACATAGGAATTCCACATGACCCAGCTATTCCACTACTTAGAATATACCCTGAGAATATGAGAACTGAGGCACAAATGGAGATTTGTACGCCAGTGTTCAGAGCAGCATTATTCACCATCGCAAGAACATGGAAACAGCCCAGATGTCCAACCACAAATGAATGGATTGAGAAATTATAACACATTCGCATAGTGAAATACTATGCAGCACACAGGAGTAATGATTTTGTCAATTATTATCTAACTTGGGAGGGACTGGAGAGCATTATGCTGAGTGAACTAACTCAGTCCCACAAGCATAAATATTGTATAATACCACTATTGTAGAAAGAGTACAAGGATCTAGGAGGGGTGAGAGAGGCTGGAAGCAGAGGGATGTGGATATTCAGGGGTTGTACAATTTGAAGAGTGGTGGGGTGAAGGAAATTGAAAGAATTTGTTCCATTAACAAATCACATTTTTACAAGAAAACTATACTTGAACAGTTCCAAACTGTACATACTGTATGAAGCCTCTCCTGTCATTAGATTTCTTATTTCTATGTGGAATTTCTTATCTTGAAATGTCCTGTAAATAAAAATTACGTTCCACTCAAAAAAAAAAAAGAATTTGTTCGAATTTGTATTAGAATTTTTTAAATAAACTAATGAAAACAGAAGAAGTGAACTTGAGGAGGGGAAAGAGAGAGGCGGTAAAACTAACAGAAAAACAAAGCACAAACAACCCAATAAACCAATTTCCGTGAAGTCAGACATACCCTCCATACTACCGTACCTCTTTCTACTCATTTCAACATCAATCCCACTGCTCTACTAGGTCCAAAATCCAATGTGATAACTCACAGACCACACAGAACTGTGTTGAGGAAGTTAAAAAAAAAAAAAGTTAAAATCCAGGTTAGTAGCAGAAAAGAGTCAGGACAGTTTCCAAAATGTGCTTTTAGGAACCTTAGACATAAGCCTCACCACTTAAAGCCAATGTTATAAAATTCTTAGTCCTGCCAATTTTGCACCTCCCCTTCATCCCAGAGTTGTCCAACAAACTTGGATAAAGGCTGTTAACTTAGGTGTGGTTCTGTCTGCGGTGAGGTGGGTTCACTCATGTCAGATTTCTGGTTCTTCATTGTGGCTTTTATGGCTGTCTTCTTTCCTGATGACAAATTTCATTTTTTGCTGCTATATCTGCTCAATTTAATGGTGAAAGTAACCAATCACCTTGTGGATTGATGAGATCTGTAAAACTAGTCAATCCTTATGTGGATTAACTAACATGCCTTATTCACATACTTTCCCATCCACATAACAAACTCAAATTCAATGACTAGCAAAATAATTTGTGTTATAAACTCCACAGTTATACTTAACTATTTCTGTCTTTAGAACAGAGATTAGTATAAAAATTTTTATTATAATAATGTAATTAGTTACTTGTAAAAATTATATGTAAAAAAGTACATATGAAATGTTATTGTCAGACTAAAGCTGGCTTTTTAAAGCCATCACCTTAGCTCCCTGTCAGATTAGGATAAAAGATAAAGAGTGCATCCCATACTGAGCAGCAGGACTTGACTAAGACAAGACGTTGATGAGGAGAACCTGGTGGTGGTGATGGATAAACCATGGTATTGTTATGGAGAAACTATAGCAAATTGTAAGCAGAGGAGACGAGATAAAGGCCACAATCAAATGATTCTCTGTTTTGGGGTAATTTAAGGAGATGATGACTTGTAAGTGCTCTAAGGTAAACCTTGCTGGAAGATTGGGATTTGTGCTACTGGATTGAACTAGGACTTTTACTAATTGAAAACGTGTGCCTTGAGACTGCTGAAGTAGTAAGTGGATTTGTATTGCCTCATAGTCTTTGACTTCCCCATTTTCCAACTTACTTAAATCCCTTTTTCATACCCCCACTGTGAGTAAAATCTGTGAGTTAACAACCAATTAACTAACCTCTTGATGTTGGTGTAGCTCTAGAGGTATCATGCAGATGGATATGGACTTTATATATGCTTTCTGCTCTGGGGCAGTGAGGGGCTGTACTATTATCCCTTCCTCTGGCCCTTTCAAAAAGACACTCACAGCCCTGTGTCCTCATGTTCTGTTTTCGGTTCTTTAGACAAAAATGCACATGCATTAATTTCTGAATTATTTAATTATACAGTTTTTACTGCTGATACATGTAGGTCAGACCATCAATTACTCATATGTAAGTTCAAATTGAGGCTGAAGAAAATGAAAATAATTGCACAGGAACTAAGATATGATCTAGAATTAATTCAATCTGAATTGCAAGATCATCTTAGGAATAGGTTTGACACAGTGAGCATCAATTATTGAAGACCAGATGAGTGGATAATAGATCATTGATGATATCCTTAAGGAAAGCAAAGGGTCATTACAAAAAGAGAGAAAGGAGAGAATGGAAATGGATGTCAGAAGACTTTAAAAATTGCACTGGAACAATGAGAAGTCAAAGGAAAAGGAAAACATGCCAAAGCAAAAGAGTCAAACAAGATTTCAAAGAGCAGCTCAGAAGGAAAAACAAAATATTATAATTGAATGTGCAAAGAACTGAAATTGAGCAATAAAAAGAGAAGAACTCACTCTGCATTTCACAAGCTGAGAACTGGGGGGGGGATAAAAAACAAATAAGCAAACAAAAAACCCCAAAGCTAAAAAAACAACCTCAAATCAAAATACTGAAAGATGCTCTGGGCAATATATTATAAGACCCAGAAAGTGTCAAAAGAAGAGGAGGAAATATACGGAATCACTCTACCAGAAAAAATACTGATTAACACTGAAAGATTTCAGAAAATACCACATGAACAGGAGCCAATGATAATAAAGGAGGAAGCAGAAACTTTATTGAAGGCATTGGAATAAAAATAAGTTCCCACGAATCGATGAGACATCAATGGACTGTTTCAAATAACAGATATTGCCTTATATACACTCACCAGTTTATGCCAAGAAACTTGGAGGATAGATGTCTGGCCAACTGATTGGAAGAGGTCCTTGTTTGTTCCCACTCCCAAGAAAGGTCATTCAATTGAATGTGGAAACAATTGAACAATATAGCTAGCATCACATGCAAGCAAAATACTGCTGAAAATCATTCAAAAATAAATACAACAGTGCAATGATAGAGAATAGATAGAAGCTCAAGCAGAATTTAGAAGAGGTTGTG
>NW_006400132.1:801937-816051 GCF_000299155.1 Elephantulus edwardii
AAAAAAAGTCTTTTATTTACCATTTTTGCCTTTATCTATTAAAGTTAAATATGTCTTCTTGTTGTTGTTATGTGCCATCAAGTCGTTTGCGACTCATAGTGACCTTATATATACAAGAGCCCTAAACGCCGTTCTATCCTGTGCCAACCTCACCGTCTCAAACACCCTCATTCCCACCACTCCACTCACAGAATCGATCCATCTCATTGAGGGTCTTCCTCTCCTGTGCCGTCCCTCCAGTCTCCCAAAATAATGTCCCTCTCCAAGGACCAGTCCCTCCTTGCAACATACCCAAAGTATGTCAGATGAAGCTTCAGAATCCTTGCCTTCAAAAAAGCAGCCTGGTCTCAGCCCTCCAGGACAAACCTGTTTGTTCTCCTAGCAGTCCATCTTATAGTCAACACTCTTCTCCAGCACTACAGCTTAAAGCCATCAATTCTCATTTTATCATCCCTACTCATTGCCCAGATCTCTGACACATAGTGTGCAATTGCGAAGATTATGACCTGGATCAGGCACATCTTAGTCTCCAGCCTGATTTTGTTACTCTTCAGTACTCTGGAGAGGTCCCTGATAGCCAACTTTCCCAGTGCAATTTGTCTCTTGATTTTCTATCTGCTAGCACAAAAAGTGTTGGTTGTCGAGCTAAGCAAACTAAAACTGTTAATGATCTCAATCTTTTCACCATTTATAATGATGTTGCCAATCTGCCCAGTAGTGAGAATCTTCATAAATTCTTACTTTTTTCCTTGCTCCAAGCACCAAATTTCATTTGCATCTTAGTTCCTGTTTTTAAAAATCACCCATAATATTTTGAAACCCTTAACTGTTTCCTCATATAAACAAAAAAACATATGTAAATGGATACAAATAAGTAGTCATTGCATTGTACCATCAATTCTTTAAATAGTCAAAATCAAGAGGATATATTTCATAGTGTAATATACAATGTCACTGTTGCTGTTATGTGCCATCTAGTCACTTGCAACTCATAGCGACCCTATGTACAACATCCTTAAACTCTGCTCTGTCCTGTGCCATTCGCACCGAACACACCCATCCCCATTACCCCAGTCACTGAATCAATCCACCTCATAGGTGGCCTTTCCCTTCTGCGCTGTCCCTCCACCCTACCAAGCATGATGTCCCTCTCCAAGGACCCGTCTGCCTTGCAACATGTCCAAAGTATGTTAGACGTAGCCTTAGAATCCTTGCCTCCAAGGAGCAGCCCGATTTGACCCTTTCCAGGATGAATCTGTTAGTTTTCCTAGCAGTCCATGGTACCTTCAATACTCTTCTCCAGCACCACAGCTCAAAGGCATCAATTCTCTTTCTATCCTCCTTAGTCATTGGCCAACTCTTCTGATGCATAACAAGTGATAGCAAAGACCACGGCCTGTATCAGATGCACCTTTCAGTACTTTGGAGAGGTCCCCAACAGCAGACTTTCCCATGGCAATACATCTTCTAATTTCCTGGCTGCTGGTGCTGAGTGTTGACTGTGGAGCCGAGCAAACTGAAGCTGTAAACAATCTCAGTCTCTTCACCATCCATCCTGATGCTGCCAATTGGTCCAGTGGTGAGAATCTTTGTCTTCTCAATCCATATTGGAGGCTGCAGTCCTTGACCCTCTGCAGCAAGTGCTTCAGGTCTTCCTCAGTTTCAGCAAGAGACCCACCAATAAACACAGATTGGTATTTGTAAATACTGATAAATTCAACAATAGATTATTCCATAGAAAACTAAGATGTGTTAGAGATTTCTGGTTAAAAAGTCATTCTAAAATTATTTTTTCTGAACAGTGTTCACTTCTTTTTTTTTCTTTCTTCTCTATAAACTTTTATTAAAATCTCAATTTTTACAAAAGGGCACAGACTAACATTGGCCCAAAGCCATCCTGTCTCTTCAGGCACTTTATTAGCTCAGACAACCTGCACTACAGTAGGCATCCACTGCCGCTGCCACTGCCAGCCCCCTGGAGTCCTCGCAGCGGGCTGGGCCATCTTCCAGTCCGTGGAGCTCCAGATTCCCGGCCCCACCCTCACTCAGTTGTGGTCTGACTCTTCCTCAGCCTCAGGAAGCCACTTGAAGAAGGCTGTGAAGAGGGTCACACTCTTGGCCTGCTGTTGAGTGGGGTCCTTGCTGCTCTCTGAGCTATAGAAGGCATCCTCTTTGACCACATGCTTATCAAAGAAGGTCTGAAGCAAGTTGGCAGGCTGTTCTAAGGTCACAAGGAGGGTCTGGATGGCATAGAGTGCCTGGAGCTCCTTTTGTTCATCGCACAGGTATTTCTGTAGCAGTTTCACCGGTGCTTTCAACACTTCAACATCCACTAGGAGGGGATTCTCAAAGATAATTGCAGAATAGCAGAGAGTAGTGATGAGGAATCGAACTACTCTGTTGGAGGCTACCTTCTGCTCACTCAGATTAGCCTCGATGCACTGGCACACTGACTCATCACCGCTGTCTTCCTTCAGCAGTTTCTCCAGCTGCACACTCGAGGGGAGAGCCATCTGACTGGGGGCCTCTGGACTCTCCTTCCAGGGTGTACTCCACCTTCTGTTTAGTGATGAATGCACTGACGTCCTGACTTTTAGGGAGAAACTCCTTCCAGTTGAGCCCAGCCTCTCGCCACAACATCTCCACCTTTGGGGGACCCACGATTTTGCATAGAAGCCCCAGGATCTGCATTAACAGAGAAGCAGTTTTTCCCAGGGGTTTCAGAGGCTTTGTAATCTCCCTGAACAGCTCTCCCATGGGCGTGTCACCTTCCTGCAGGATGGGTGTTACCAGTTGTGCCAGGTAGAGCCACACATGCGGGATGTCAATTTCCATGTCCTCCGCCAAGTCCAGGATTTCATGTAGCCCTTGGTAGTACTGAGCAGAGGAGAGGTGCCCAGCACTGAGCAGCAGGTGCAGCAACCGCCCCAGCTGCTCCTGAGCGATGGCACTGCGCTCCAGGGTGGACTCGATGCCATATCGAACAAAGATGAACAGCAAGGAGGGCGACGCCAGTTCTTGCACACATTGTACTGCTTCCTTCATGTCATTAAGGTGCAGGTACTCTTCAATGATGGCCTTGGATTTCTCAGTGTTCACCTCTTTATCTTTCATTTAATATGTTAATTTTAAGTGATCTACAGATATTAGAATAGAAAAAAACCCAAATTATATTTATAATATAAATCAGATTTTTATAAAATATCTTATTATTCTTATGTGCCATTGAGTTGCTTATGATTCATAAGGACCCTATGCACAATAGCTCTGAACTCCACACTATTTTGAGCCAGTCTCACTGACTCTGACACACCTACTGCCAATAACCCATCTACTTTGACAATCTATCTCATCCATGGCCTTCCTCTTTCGTGCTGTCCCTCCACCCTTCCAGGCATGGTGTCTTTATTCAAGGACCACTCTATCTTGGCCATATGTCAAAAGTATGTCAGATAGAGCTTCAAAATCTTTGCCCCATTGGAGCATCTTGGTTTTACCCTATCTAGAACAAACTTGTGTTTTCTTTTTTTTTCCCCCTTCACAGTCTATGGTATGTTCAATATTCTTTTCGAGCACCATAACCCAGAAATTGATTCTTTTGTCTTCCTTAACCATTGTACAGTTATCTAACGCATAGCAAGTAATTGTGAATGTTGTAATTGTGAAGTCGTAAATTGAACCAGAAGAAACTGCTCATCTTTCTCCCATGTAGTAGATTGATTCAACATTCTTGCAAGTTCATTCACTTTCTGATTATCTCACCTATTCATTACTGTGGAGTCAGAAACAATTCATAGCTTGCCCTATAATGGGTTTTTGAGGTTGAAAATCACATGATAAGAGTCTATGCACTATGGTATAACATCACCCTTACCTTTGGAAGTAGTAGTCAAAAAGTCAACAGTAATATTTCATTGGAAAAATAGGCTACTCTGGACCTCTTTAAAGTATAAAAGAACAAAGATGTCAATCTAAAGAGGAAGGTTTGCTTGATCCAACCAAGATATTTTCAAATATTTTTCAATATGCATGTGAAAGTTTTAAAGTGAGAAAGGAAGACCAAAGAATAGATGCTTTGGAATTGTGGCATGGTATTAGAAGATCAAACAAGTTTCATTTTGTGTACATAAAATGGCTATGGATTGGATTCAAATTGAAGCCCCTAACACAAACAAATCAATATTATTTTTATTCAATGAGCTAAACTGTTTTTCTCTAACATGTGTAGTTTAGAAGATAAATGTAATCAGATACTAATTTAAATGCTGAAGGTCCAAATATACACTCAAACATCTGCTGAGAAAGCCCTAGAGATCTACTTCTGAAAAATCTGTTCTTGAAAAATTCGATGGATCACAGTTCTACTATGACACACATAGTGTCGTCATGTGTTGGAAAAAATTACATGACAATTGGTTTTATCCTTTCTTAATAGAAAGTCACAATCAAAAGATTTTCACAAACTTTCTTCACTCAATTATTTGGAGAATGTTTGAGAATATTTATGTTGTTGTTGTTGTTGTTATGTGCCGTCGAGTCGTCTGCGACTCATAGCGACCCTATGTACAACAGCCCTAAACTCCGCTCTGTCCTGTGCCAATCGCACTGTCTCTGACACTTCCATCCCAATTATTCCAGTCACTGAATCAATCCACCTCATAGAGGGCCTTCCTCTCCTGTGCTGCCCTCCACCCTCCCAAGCATGATGTCCCTTTCTAAGGACCGATCTCTCCTCACAACATGTCCAAAGTATGTTATACGGAGCCTCAGAATCCTTGGCTCCAAGGAGCCACCTGGTTTAACCCTTTCCAGGACAAATCTGTTTGTTTTCCTAGCAGTCCATGGTATTCTCAATACTCTTCTCCAGCACCACATCTCAAAGGCATCAATTCTCCTTCTATCCTCCCTGATCATTGTACAACTCTCTGATGCATAACAAGTGATTGCGAAGACCATGGCCTGTATCAGATGCACCTTAGTCTCCAGAGAGACACCACTGCTCTTCAGTACTTTGGAGAGGTCCCTAACAGCAGACTTTCCCATGGCAATGCACCTTTTAATTTCCTGGCTGCTGGTGCCAAGACTGTTGACTATGGAAATCTTAGTTAATTTTTTTTTAAATTTTCCTTGCCCCCATCCCTTAATCTGAATATTCTTTTCTATATGTCCTCTAATAGATCAGGTTCCCTCTACATTTTGGCAAGGAGATTTATTATGGTTATTTGAGTAGGATAAATTACCTATTAGTTGAAAAAAAAATGAAGGACTGTATCTTATTGTTTAGGTAGTACCACTGAGTAACCATGATATAAATATTATAATAAAAATTCTCAATAATTTTTTCCTCTAAAAATAGTTGTTATCAGGTTAACTGTAACTTATCCTGTTGTCACTCAATCTAATCTGAGGAAAGATGTACCCATACATAATAAATTTTAAAAAATTGCATTGTCTTCTTAATCTAATAAACAAAAGACACTATATCAGCTCCATTCCAATTCACTGTGATCTAATAGGACAGAATAGAATTGTTACAAGTGATTTCCAAGGTTACAAATTTTACATAAGCTAACTGTTCAGCCTTTCTCTCATGACATGAACTATAACTCATTATACCCTAAATGGGGGATTCTATGAGACTGTAATAATGAATATACATCATATTTTCAGAGAAAGTTTGTTTGTTTGCCATATCTTAAGTAAATGTTATGGCATTTTTATTCTCTGTCATAAACTACAGTGAAATGTGTGCATTTTTATGATCTTTAACTTTCTCAATAATTGAAAGATAGACAAAATGTGAAAATTATTTAACAATATTATTAATATCATATGCAAGCAAAATCCTGCTGAAGATTGTCCAAAAATGACTGGAATAGTGTATTAACAGAGAACTACCAGAAATACAAGCTGGATTTAGAAGAAGCCATGTCACTAGATACATTATGGTCAATGTTACATGCATCTTGGCTGAATGCAAAGGCATTTGACTGTGTAGATCAGAATTTTTTTGCCTAACCTTGAGAAGAATGGGAATCCCAGAACATTTGACTGTGCTCATGTGAACCTATACTTGGATCAGGAGGCAATTATATATAGAATAGAATATTATACATAGAATAGGGCAAGTAAATACTGCTTGGTTCAAAATTAGGAAAGGAATATATCAGGGGTATGTCCTGTCTCTAAATCTTTTCAATCTGTTTGCAGAACAGATCATTCAGGATTATTCTTGAACTTATGAGGAGTAGTGTGGCATCAAGTTTCGGGAAGACTCATCAACAACCTACATTATTCAGATGATACAAACTTGTTTGTTGACACCAAGGAACACCTAATGCATTTTCTGCCAAAGGTCAAGGAATGTAGTCCTCAATATGGATTGAAACTTAAGATCAAGAAGACAAGGATTATCACCACTGGATCACTTGGTAGCACCATGACAGAGGGAAGAGACTGAGGTTGTTAACAATTTCAGCTTTCTCAGCTCCACAATCAACACTCTCGACACCAGTAGTCAGGAAATCAAAAGACGAATTGCACTGGGGAAGTCTGCTGTCAGGAACATCTCCAGACTGTTAAAGAGCAAAGAGTGTGAAGATTAAGGAACACGTGATCCAGGCCATGACCTTCACAATTAGTTGTTATGAATCAGAGAGCTGGATCATGATTAAGTATGACAGAAGAATTGATGTGTTTGTTTTGTAGTGCTGGAGAAGAGTATTTAACATACCATGGCCTTTCAGATGAATAAATATGTTTGTTTTGGAGAGAATGAAACCAAGTTTCTCCTTGGAGGCAAGAATTTTGAAGCTCTATCTTATATATTTTTGGCATGTGGACAGGAGGGACCAATTCTTGAAGAAGGACATCATGCTTGGAAGGATGGAGGGATAGCACAGGAAAGGAAGACCCACTATGCGATGGATTTACACAATAATTGAGACAATGGAATTAGGTGTGTCAGAGTCACTGAGACTCGTTCAGTATTTGGCAGGATTCAGAACTATTGTACCTAGGGTAGTTATGAGTCACAATAATCCACAAGTAATAGCACCAATTTCAATTTTTTTTTCTCTTTTCTACATGATGTTGTATTGGCTCAGTTTTGAGCATTTTTGTTTATGTTAAGGTGTAAACCTTGCTGAAACAAAAATTTAAAACTTCATCAGTAAAGTTTTCAAGTGTTCTTGTTTTCTATAAGCAAACTTATATCATCTGCATAAGTCTTCTTCCAGTCGTCTTGAAGCCACATTATTTTTCAAGTATTCTAATTAGCAAAAATTGGCTTTGTAAAGAAGATTATTAAATATGGTAAAAAGATATTATCATGTCTCATCTTTACCTGATTTTAAACCATGGAATCCTGTTTATGTTCTGTCCTAAAGACTGCTTCTTAGTCTATGTATAGATAAAATAACTATAATTGAATGGTATGGAAATGTTATTTTTTACAATATTTTCCTTAATTCATAATGATTCACAAAGTTGACTACTTTTGCAATAAAATATAGGTAATTTTTTCCTGTCCTTTTTTTGCTATCAGTGAAGATATTTTTAAAATCAATAATAGTATATTTTATTAACATCTCCTTCTTAATTTAGCTTGAATTTCTTGAAATAGCTCCAGGTCCTATAAAATTTCTCTTACATGTGATATTAATTATATTGTTCAGTAATTACCATATTCTGTTAGAAATGTTTAACAATTGTTGTTGTTGTTAGGTGCCATCAAGTACAACTCATCGCAACTGTATGAACATCCTACCTGAACTCTACCCTCGCCTGTCTCATCCTCATCTTCTCTGACACATTAGAGCCCATTGGTGAAATAAATACGTCAATCCTTCTTGTTGAGAGTCTTCCTTTTCTTTGCTAATCCTCCATGCTTGCAACAATTATGACTTTTTCCAAGGAATAGCTTCACCTAGCTACATGTCCAAACTATGAAAGACTGAGTTTCACTATCTTTGCCTCCAAGGAGCACTTTGGCTGCAATTTTTTCCAGACTTATTTATTTATTTTGTAACCCATGAAATATTCAATACTCTAACATCACAATTCAAAGGCATCTATTATTTTTCTGTTACTAATACTAATTTTCTAGCTCTTTGATGTATAGCAGGTGATTGAGAAGATGATGGCTTGAATCAGGCATAGCTTAGTCTTCAAGTTCTTCATTATCTATCACTGTTCTTCAATATTGTGAAGAAATTCCTGATAACAGATCTATCCAATATAATGAGTCTTCTGATTTCCTGATTGCTAGTATGAAGGGTGTTGATAATTGAGACAAGTAAGATGAAATAATTCATAATTTCAATCCTTTCTCCATCTAGTATAATATTAACTCTTCGGTTTGTGGTGACGGCCTTTATTTTTTTTGATGTGGAGATGTAATCCATGCTGGTGACTGTAGTCTTTGGTTTTCTGCAACAAGGTTCATATGCCCCTCACTTTCAGCAAGCAAAGTTGTCATATGCATAATGCAGATATTTCATGAGTCTTGCTCCAATCCTGGTAACATAAGCCTTCTCATTGAGTCTGGATCTGTGAATTATTTTCTCAGCATGCAGACTGAGTAGGCATAAAGAAAGAATACATACCTGACACACACCCTTCCTGATTCTAAACCATGCAGTTTCCCCTTGTTCTGTTCAGAACAGCTTCTTAGTACAGGTTTAGATTCTATAGGCATAGAAATAAATGTTCTGGAATTCCCATTCTTGTCAATATTATTCCCCATTTGCTATGATCTACATAGTCAAATGCCTTTGCATAGTCACCAAAACACACATAGACTTTCTTCTGTTATTTTCTTATGTCAGCCATTATCCATCTGCTTCAGCAATCATATCACTGGTACCGTGGCTTCTTCTATAAGCGGCTTGAATATCTGATTTCTAAAACCACTAATAAGTAAAACCAAGTTAAATATTCTGATACGTGCTGAATGTAATTTTCAAACACACGAGAAATATTAACCTGTACTGTGAAAACATTTAAGGGCCTAGAGAAGGATGATTAGTTAGCATTGCATGTGAAGACTATAGAATTGTAGATGCTAGAAGACAGGAAAACAACAAAATGGAATACTAGATATCATAAGTACCAAGAAAATTTAAAGAATTAACTATTTTTCATTTGGAATGATATAACTCTTTAAAGAGGCAATATCATAATTGTTTAAAGTATAACTGCATTACAAAAATATAATTGTAAATACATAGTATAATAAGGTTGATTCATAATTGAAGTTAGTGGTATACTAATTAAAATCTCATAAAAAAGACTTAAAGTATTTTAAACTCTTCTTCCGTTGGTTGTTTCTGTTGTTTTTGTTGATTGCCACTGAGTTGAGCATCACTCATAGTGACTCTAAGAACAAGACGACCTGAAGCCTGTCTGTAACTATGGTCGTTTCTCAAAGTTGATAGTTGATGTTATTTAGGAAGTTGATGCCTCTCCTGCTATATATATATATATAAAACACACAATCATTCGTTACATTGTGTTTCATTCATGCACTTTCTGCTTTATATAATCTTCCATTTACAGTTTCATACAGTCATTCATAAACTTTATATTTTATATTAATGGCCTGATTCTATGAAGGTGTGTTTTTCTGGTTTGGGATTGAGACCAGGGCATGGCTCTTACTCTCCACAGGGAGTGAATTTATTGGATTTGGCCTCATGTTTAAGAAGGCTTTTGGCTACCAATATGGGGCTATTTCTAGTCTGGGAAGGTGAGTGGAATGACCAGATTTGGTTTTTGTGGATCTCCCAAATAAAACAAGCTTGGAAGTAGGATGGCATCCACTGCCAACAAAACTTGCCTTCAGAAACTCTATGAACTTGGATTGGAGAAAAGATGAAAATTTTGTGTTCAAGACTTTCATTCATAGGGTCACTATGGACCATCTATAACTCTACGACACTTATTAACAATCATCAACATTGATCAATGCCTTTTATTGTATAGTTTTTTGAGTCCTCACTGAAATTTTCCTATTCTTTCATCCTCCCACCAACCAACCACTAAATTCTATCATCCTAGTGATTTCTACTCTTCCACTTGTTTACCCTCTTTCCCTTAACCATTTCCACCATGAATGCATTACAAAAACAGACTCCTGAAGAAATGTAATTATTAACATTGAGTTTTAAGTTGAGAAATTGCTTCATAAGAATGGAAGCATTTTGCTTGCTGTTATATTTAGTCACTAGCATATACAAAATTCTATTATTAATTATATAAATATCTGTGAATGCACACATGAGAACCAAGGAAAATTATAAAAATAAATTTATATTATAATAAGTTTTTGGTGTAGTAGTAAAAATTGAAAATTGATTCATGATAAGATAATGTAAACATATATTTCATTATATTATTCTAAAACCATGAAAACAAAATCAACTTTTAAAAGCTAAAGTTGATTGACAGTTTCATAGAAAAAAAGGAATTTAATTATTTTTCTATAACCAAACAACCAGATGAACATTCTAAAAGAACTCAAAATAAGTACTTTAAGTTGTCAAAAAAGTAATCAAAACACATTCAAATAAATGAATTCTTAGTTTCAAAATGTAAATTAACATGAAAACTACCTTGTAGATAAAGATGAAATCGCTTTTCTTGACAACTTATCCAAACACATGCTTAATGTCTTAAGGCTAAAAATAACAAACATTAATGAAAACGAATCCAAATATATGTCTATCAAACAGAAAGTCTCACTTAAGAAATGTATCATTGTAGCATTCTTTCCTGCTATATGCACTACTCCTGTAAAAAGATGGATTAAATTATCTTTCACAACTGAGTCATTTTTTAAATGCTTCGACAATGCAAACATGTTCTCATTCTGCAATGTATTTTTTTCAAATAGTTTGTATTTTAGATATATCTTATCTTGAATTATTTATGAATATGTAACAGAATATATATTATGTGTGTGTGTATTTCTCTATAAACCATGTTTAACTATATCAGGATTAGAGGAAGACACATCAACAATTTGTGTTATGCAAATGACACAACCCTGCTTGCTGAAACTGAGGAGGACCTGAAGTACTTGCTGAAGAAGGTTAAGGACTGCAACCCTCAATATGGATTGAGGCTCAATATCAAGAAAACAAAGATGCTCATCACTGACCCGATTGGCAGAATCAGGATAGATGGTGATGAGATTGAGATTGTAAACAGCTTTAGTTTTCTTGGCACCACATTCAACACTATTGGCACCAGCTGCCAGGAAATTAAAAGACATATTGCATTGGGAAACACTACTTTCAGAGACCTCTCCAAAGTACAGAACAGGAATGATCCAGTTCAGACACTAAGGTGTGCCTGACATAGGCCATAGTCTCTGCAATCACTTACTATTCATCAGAGAGCTGGACACTAGGGGTGATAGAAGGAGAATTGCTACCTTTGAGCTATAGTTTTGGAGAAGAGTATTGAATGTACCGTGGAATGCTTAGAGAACAAACAGGTTTGCCTGAGCAAGGGAGAACCCAGGCTGTTCCTTGTAGGCAAGGATTCTGAAGCTTCTTCTGACACACTATGGACATGTTGGGAGGAGGGACCAGTCCTTGAAGACAGACACCATCAGTACAAGACAGAAAGACACTTATTGAGATGTATTGATTAAGTGCTTGAGGTCATGGATGTAGGTGTCTTAATGACAGTGAAATTGGCACAGGATACAGCAGGGATTTAGGTAGATTTACACAGAGTCACTATGAGTCCTAGGCAACTTGAAGACACATAAGAACAACAACAACAACATATACATTTATACATATGCTTAAAATTTCTTAGAATATAAAAAGAGAATCCAGAATACTAAAAGAATATTAGGTACTTGCAAGAGCCTATGGTGATGAACGAAGAAGTTCAAGATGCTTTGAAGGAATTAGCAAAAAATAAGGCCCCAGGAACAGATGGTATACAAATTGATCTATTTCAAGTAACAGATGCTGCCCTGGGTGTGCTCACCAAGTTGTGCCAAGAAATTTGAGGGATAAACACTTGGTCAACTGACTGAAAGAGATCTATATTTGTTCCCATTTCAAAGAAAGGCGACCCAACAGACTGTGGAAACTATCCAACAATATCCTTGATATCACATGTAAGCAAGATTCTGCTGAAGAATATCCAAAAATGACTGGGACAGCACATCAATAGAAAAACTGTGAGAAATCCAGGCTGGGTTTAGAAGGAGTCATGGTACGAGGGATATTGTAGCTAATGTTAGATGGATCTTGGATGAAAGCAAGGAGTACCAGAGGAATGTCCATCTATGTTTTATTGATTATGCAAAGACATTTGACTGTGTGGATTCTAAGTGTAGTTTACCCAGGACCTCTGCAACAGGGTATCTCAAAGTCTTCAAAAATAGTTTCAAAGTCTCACTTTAATATTGAGGATGTGGGGGAGTCTTTTTCTATTGCTATAGAAAAATATTTATTTTCCTGATCTCAAACCCTTCATTATATTGATTCTTGCCTAAAGGATGCCCTCATTTCTTGGCCTTTCCATATGACTACTCATCTTAGGGAAACATTTTCGACCAAAGCCAATGAAAGTGAATGTTAATAGATAGAGTGATCCTGAGAGTAAAGAGATACTGTAATCTTATATAAAGTAATCATGGAAACAAAATCTCATCAATTAAAAATCTTAAACTTACTTATTTCAAATCAGAACCAAATCACAGCTGACTGCAGTGGCTTTTCTGAGGCTAAAATCATGCAGAAGGAGATGACTCATCTTTCTCTTTTAGAGCACTGACAGTTTCCAAGCACCAGCGAAGTGCTACATTTGGTTTAGCAAAACAACTCCTTAAAATGCCACTAGAGCTCCACTTTGCTTGTCTTCTATGAGGCAATAAACAAAGACATGTGAACATTTAAGAGGAGAAGATCATACAAAGGTCTACTCACCTGGAGTGGAAATCATTAAAGACTGAGAACTTACCCACAGAAATGACCATCAGTGTATTCAGGCAAAATAATATATCCCAGCATAGTTAATTAAAGTGGAAAGCGAATTAAGTGATTTAGGTAATCTGGTATTTATATAGTGTCAAATAAGACAAATAGAAAATTATACTTTAAGAAACCTCAGAGGGGGAAAAAAACCCAGCAAAAATATTTTAACTTAGAATTGTCATGAGCAGGAGATTGAAGATCTATAAAACTGTAACTGGAAACTTGTAATCCAAGTCGTAGTCAAGATCCATTTAAATATATTCACCAATAAGACTTAAACCTACAAACTATCAACACAAATCCCCAAACTTTTACTTAAACAGATACAAGCTGTTATTGTTATGTGCCTTCTGGTGGTGTAAGCCCCATAGCAATCATATGAACAACAGATCTGAACCTTTTCCTGCCTTGTACCATCATCACACTTCCTGACACACTAGAGCCTATTGTGGCATTCACTGTGCTAATCCATCTGATGAAGATCTAAAAAAAAAAGTCTCCCTTTTCTTGGTCAACTCTGCGCCTTTGTGAGCATCATGTCTCCAAGGACTATCTCTTTTTAGCAACATGCTCAAAGTATGTGAGGTAAAATGTTACCATCTTTATCTCCAAAAAGCACTCTGGCTGCACTTCCTCCAAGATACAAGTGTTAGTTTTCTTGGTAGTCCATGGAATATTGAGTACACTTCAACACCACAATTAAAAGGCATGAATTCTTCTTCTGTCATCCTTATTCATTGTCCAGCTCATAGATTCATAGCAAGTGAAAGGCCTTAGCAATAATTTGGAGACGTCCTTAACTGCAGACTTGTCCAGTGCAGTGTCTCCTAATTCCTTGAGCCCTTGCAGTCAGGGTATTGATTGTGGATGCAAATATGACGTAAGTGTTGGCAATTTCAATTTTTTCTACATTCATCATGATGTTGTCCATGGGTCCAGTGGTAAGAATGTTCATTTTCATGCTGTTGAGATGTAATCCATATTGAAGGCTGTATTCTTTGATATTCTGCAACAAGTGCTTCAAGTCCTCCTCCCTTTCAGCAAAGTTCTGTTTTCTATATAATGCAGGTTATTGATGATTCTTCCTCTGACCTTGACAATCCATTCTTCTTC
>NW_006400132.1:816736-817969 GCF_000299155.1 Elephantulus edwardii
ATAAATCAGCCTCTTAAGCTAGGTACAGGTTTTGAATAAGCACAATTAAGCACTTTGGGATTTCCATTCTTCTCAATGTGAGGCATAACTTGTTATGATTCACATTTTCAAATGCACTTGCATAGTCAATAAAGAATAAATAGACATTCTTCTGGTATTTTTTATTTTCAGCCAAGATCCATCTGACAGAAATAATGATATTGCTGGTGCCACAGTTTCTTCTAAATCCTGCTTAAGTTACTGTCAGTTCTCTATCTATGTTCTGTTTTAGCCGTTTTGAATGATCGTCTGCAGTATTTTGCTTGCATGTGATATTAATAATATTGTTCAATAATATTGTTCAGTAGTTTCGACATTCTGTTGAATCATCTTTCTTGGGAATGGAAACAGTTATGGACCTCTTTCAATCTATTGACCAAACAAATGACCTCCAAGTTTCCTAGTACAGACTGGTGAGCACACCCAGGGCTTCACTGATTAATTGGAACAAGTCAATTTTTATCTCTTCCTTTTCTGGGGCCTTATTTTGTGCCAATACTTTCAATGCAACTTCAACTTCCTACTTCATTGTCATTGGCTCATACTCATATTGTACTCCCGGACATTTTTCAGTGTTAGCTCTTTTTGGTACACTGACTCTACATATTCCCTACACCTTATTATTCAATATATTGACAAAAGCAGCTTTCAATATTGTGAATCAGTGCTTCTTAAACCTGTTTTCAGTTCTTCTTTTGAGAAATGCAGAGCAAGTTTGTTCCTTTTCATTTTCCAATGACAGTTATCTGAACCTTCCATTATAATACTTTTCTTTATCTTTTCAAGTTGCCCTTTGTAAATTCTGTTCGTCTCTTTTACTTCAGCATGTTTTCTTCGTTTTGGCTTCTTCACATATTAGTACAATTACCAAAGTCTTTTCTGAAATCCATTTTAATGATTTTCTTTCCTTTCTCCTGGACCAGGAGACAGTCATCAGAATGGAGCAAGGAAACACTGGTTCAAAATTGGGAAGCAAGTATGCCTGGGAAGTCTCTTATTTTCATACCTTTTCAACTTATATGCAGAACAGATTATTGGGGAGGCTGGGCTGTATGAGGAAGAGTGTGGTATCAGGATTGGTGGAAGATCTATTAATAAACTGTGCTATGCAGATGACACAATCCTGCTTGCTGAAGCTGAGAAGGACCTGAAATGCTTGCTCCAGAGGGTTATTGAAATTAATAATAATTGCAA
>NW_006400132.1:818294-819193 GCF_000299155.1 Elephantulus edwardii
TTTTCAATCACTTGATATGCATCAGAGTGTTGGACAATGACCAGGAAGGATAGAAGTATAATTTATGCTTTTGAGCTGTGTTGTTGAAGAAGAGTATTGAATACACTATCGACTGCTAAGAAAATAAACAGGTTCATCATGGAGAGGATTAAACCAGGCTGCTCCTTGGAGGCAAAGATTCTGAAGCTTCATGTGGCACACTTTGACATGTTGAAAGTAGGGACCAGTCCTTGGAGAGAGACGCCATGTTTGGGAGGGTGGAGGGACAGCGCAGGAGAGGAAGACCCTCTATGAGGTGGATTGATTCAGTGACTGGGGTAAAGAGGGTAGGTGTGTCAGAGACAGTGAGATTAGCACAGGATAAGGACAGGATTTAGGGCTGTTGTACATAAGGCCACTATGAGTTGCAGACGAATCAGCAGCATATAACAACACCAACAACCTCTGTCTTTGTAATTACCTTTTGATCTCTTCATGGAAGATATCCTTGATATAATACCACAACTCATTTAATGTTGATCACTGGTGTTCAATGCTTCAAATATATTCTCAAGGTGATTTTGAAATTTATATGAAATAGATTCAAGATCATACTTCAGTTCTTGTGCTATAATCAAGGATGCTTTTGGCAGAATGTTAAATGATCCCCGAAGAATTAAAAGAAGATGGAAGGAATATACTGACTCACTGTATTGAAAGGAATTGGAAGACACAGAAGAATTCCATGAAACAACATATGAGCAAGAGCCTATGGTGATGAAAGAAGAAGTACAGGCTGTTTTGAAGGATATGGCAAAAAATGAGGCTCCAGGAATAGATGGTATACCAACTGACATATTTCAGTTAACAGATGCTGCCATGGACGTACTCACCAAATTGTGCCAAGAAATCTGGAGAAC
>NW_006400132.1:821509-835973 GCF_000299155.1 Elephantulus edwardii
GGTGGTGTTAGAGAAGAGTATTAAATATACCATGGACTGCTAAGAGAACAAACTGGTTCACCCTTGAGAGGGTGAAAGAAGGCTGCTCCTTGGAGGCAAGGATTTTAAAGCTTCTTCTGACATACTTTGGACATGTAGCAAGAGGGACCAGTTCTTGGAAAGGTATGTCATGCTTGGGACAGTGGAGGAACAGTGGAGGAGAGAAAGACCTTCGGTGAGATGAATTGATTTAATTGACTAAGGTAATGGGGGTTGGTGTGTCATAGACAATAACGTTGGCACAGGATAAAGCAGGAATTATGGCTGTTGTACATAGGGTTATTATGAGTCACACATGACTTAAGAGCACATTACAACAATGAAATGAACTTTTTTTTACTTTGAATGATATGTTTTTCATTCCCAGCATAGTATACAATATGAGTATCTCATTCAAAGTGGCCAAATCTAGTCAATCTCATCTCACTCTTGCCTAGAATATCAATGCTCATGTGTTCTATTTCACTTTTTACAATTTCTAGTTTCCCAGCATTCAAACTAGGTACATTCTACATTCCAGTTATTAAAGGATGTTAACCATCATTTCCCCCCCTCCCCCCACCATTCTGTCTGACTTTAAGTCTGGGCTATACCACTAATACTATTACTATTTCCATCCCTCTAGGGTTTTCAGAGGCCTGTTATTTAAAAAATGAATGGAAAATCCTGCTTCATAATATTTCTTAATCTTGGAACTCTGCTAAAACCTGTCCACAATGGATAAACCTTTTGGCATGTGACATACCAATGGCAAAGCTTTAAGTATCAGAGCAAAGTATAAGTTGTTTCAGTAGAGTGAGCTGACAGACAAGTGCTACACCAATTTGAACAATGTTCTCCACAAACACAACAAACTGACAATTTAGTTTGTAACTCTAATAGCAAACAAGTCTTCACACCTGGGACTTTGGTCTTTGGGCCGAACCAATTTTTCATCACAAAGGCCTACCCAGTGGGTCAGAATTGATTTAAATAAGAGGCTCCCAGGCCACAACGGAATGTTATTTAAATTATAAACAAATAAATAAATAAATAAACAACCAACCAAACCACCCAACAACCCACACCTGACTATTAATTTTAAAAATTGACTGTTTAAACAAATGTTTTTTAAAAATTGACTGTTTAGGGGAAGATATGTGCGAACAACATGAAGATCACCAAGGAAGTAACAGATAGCAACTCCAGAGATAATTTCTTCAAGAGCCACAAACAGATATACCTATTCCTAGAGATGTTGCCCTAATTTTTAACTTCTCATAATTCATTACGAAAAATAAATGTCTGTGTCATATATTTGTCACATATTTGTGATAGATGTGTAACAACAATAAAATGGCCATAATAGAACTTGATCATCATGAAACTTCAGGGCAAATTAGAATTGTCATGTAATTTTCCAAGATGTATGTCTTTATGGAAATAGACCACTCTGGAGGGTTTGAGAAGTTAAAATTGTCAACCTTTTGTTTTTCAACAAAATGACTTAAATAGAACACCACCAGAGCTCAGGTGTAGGTAATTATATAATGAAGAGTCAGAATAAATTTTATAGCTCTCACTTAACTGTTCAACTTATTATTAATCTAATTATGTTAACATTTGTACTACTATACTTAGTAGTTATAATTTGTTTGTTGTTGATTTTAAATTTTATTTTATAAATTTTAATAAACATTTACAGAGATTTTGGATTTCCATTCATTCATTGTTGCACTATTTCCTCTATCCTCCCCCAGTTGTTGTTGTAAATGTGCCTTAAAATCAATTGCAACTCATAGAGACCCTATGTATAACAGTCTCATACTCTGTGCTATCCTGTGCCTCTCTTATTGTCTCTGACACACCTACCCTCATTATCCCAGTCACTGAATCTAGGGTCTTCCTTTCTTGCACTGTCTCTCCATGTTACAAAGCATCAGGTCCCTCTCCAAGGACTGGTCCCTCCTTGCAACATGTCCAAGTATGTTAAACAAAACTTCAGAATCCTTGCCTCGAAGGAGCAGCCTGGTTTCACCCTTTCCAGAATGAAGCTGTTTGTTCTCCTGACAGTCTGTGGTATATTCAATATTCTTCTCCAGCAGCAAAGCTCAAAAGCATCAATTCTCCATCTATCATCCCTAGTCATTGTCCAGCTTTCTGACGCATACCAAGTAATTACAAAGACTATGACCTGAATCAGGTGCACTTTAATCTCCAGACTGACATTTATGCTTTTTAGTACTTTGGAGAGCTCACTGATAGCAAAATTTCCTAATGTAATTAATCTTTTAATTTCCTGTCAGCTGATACCAAGAATGTTGTTTGTGGAGCTAAGCAAACTGAGGCTGCTAACAATTTCAATCTCTTCATTGTTTATCATGATACTGTCAACCGGCCCAGTTATGAGAATCTTTGTTTTCTTGATATTAACCTTCAACCATATTGAAGGCTGCAGTCCTCAAACTTCTGTAGCAAGCACTTCAAATCCTCCTTAGTTTCAATAAACAGGTTTGTGTCATCTGCATAATGCACATTGTTGTCGAGTCTTTCTCCAAATTAGATGCCACATGTCTCCTCATAGAGCCTGGCCACCCAGATAATCTTTTCTGCATATAGATTGAAAAGATGTGGAGATAGGACACATCCCTGGCTTACACCCTTCCCAATTTTGAACCATGAAATGTTTCCTTGCTCTGTTCTGTTGAATGCATCCTAGTCCAAGTACAGGTTTCACATAAGCACAATCAAGTGTTCTGGGATCCCTATTCTTCTCAGAGTTAAGCACAGTTTGTTGTGATCTGCACAATCAAATGGCTTTCCATAGTCAATGAAACACAGATAGACATTCCCCTGGTACTCTCTGCTTTCAGCCAAGATCCATCTAACATGAGCTATAATATCCCTAGAACCAATCCTCTTCTAAACCAAGCCATATTGTTTTCATATTTATAGGTATAATTTTATTGTACATTTCACCTACTGCTGTTTATTCAATTGGATATCATGATGACCCTCCCTTGTTATGTTTTTTATTGGTTTTGTACAATCATCCAAATATATTGTGCTTCATTCATGTAATTGGCATATATAGAATAATTCATACACATAATCACTGTTGATCAATGCACTTTTTCTTCATGCATATTGTATTTTATAAATTCATCAGCATACAGCACTTTCCACTCAACTTAGGGTTTTTTATTTAATTAGTATTTATTAGAGAGCTGTGGTGGCCTACTGGCAAGAAGCTGAGCTGCAACTCCAAAGTCATGTAGTGCAAGGCCACTAGCTGCTCTGTGGGAAAAAGGTGGGTAGTCTCCTCCCTGTGACTAAAAATGCCTTTGAAAACCTGTTATAAGGTAAGCTATAGGGTCAGTTCTGACTCTACGGTACTCAGCAACAACAATTATTTACTAAATATTATTTTGTACATACAGATCTAAGTTCTGTCTATATATAATTTTATTTCATCTTAAAGACAATATTAATATCCCTTTCATTCTTTTTCAGATACAAAAAATGTAAAATATAGAGGTCACTCCAGAACTTTACTAAGAGCTCAGCCTTATCAATTATTCTTTTTTACTTTCATGAAAAATGGTGTCTTGATACATGGAAAGCAAATATTGTTGTTGTTATGTGCTGTTGAGTTGACTCCAATGAATAGCGAACCTATGTACAAAAGCTCTAAATCTGCTCTATCCCAAACCAATTTCATCTTCTCCAACACACCTACTCCATCACCCTAGTCACTGAGGCAA
The DNA here is from genome assembly GCF_000299155.1 of Elephantulus edwardii. Classification (NCBI taxonomy): domain Eukaryota; kingdom Metazoa; phylum Chordata; class Mammalia; order Macroscelidea; family Macroscelididae; genus Elephantulus; species Elephantulus edwardii. The sequence continues at coordinate 825,292 of NW_006400132.1, forward strand.
TCCATCTCATGCAAGGTCTTCTCTTGCGCTGTTCCTTCACCCTTTCAAACAATATGTCCCTCTCCAAGGACTGATCCCTCCTTGCAACATGCCAAAAGTAGGTCAGTTGTTGCTGTTATGCGCTATCGGGTCGTTTGTGACTCATAGTGACCCTATGTACAACAGCCCTAAACCCTGCTTTATCCTGTGCCAATCGCATGACCTCTTACACACCCATCCCGATTACCTTGGTCACTGAATCAATCCACCTCATAGAGGGTCTTTCCCTCCTACGCTGTCCCTCCACCCTATCAAGCATGATGTCGCTCTCCAAGGACCTGTCTATCCTTACAACATGTCCAAAGTATGTCAGATAAAGCCCCAGAATCCTTGCCTCCAAGGAGTAGCCTGGTTTAACCCTCTCTAGGTTGAATCTGTTTGTATTCTTGCCAGTCCAGGGTACATTCAATAATTTTCTCCAGCACCACAGCTCAAAGGGATCAATTCTCCTATCTTCCCTAGTCATTGTCCAACTCTCTGATGCATAACAAGTGATTGTAAAGACCGTGGCCTGTATCAGGCACACCTTAGTCTCCAGGGAGACACCGTTGCTCTTGAGTACTTTAGAGAGGTCCCTAACAGCAGACGTTCCCATGGCAATACATTTTTTTATTTCCTGGCTGCTGGTGCCAAGAGTGTTGACCGTGGAGCTGAGCAAACTGAAGCTGTGAACAATCTCAATCTCTTCGCCATCCATCCTGATGCTACCAATTGGTCCAGTGGTGAGAATCTTTGTCTTCTTGACATTGAGCCTCAGTCCATATTGAAGGCTACAGTCACTGATCTTCTGCAGCATGTGCTTCAGGTCTTCCTCAGTTTCAGCAAGCAGTGTTGTGTCATCTGCATAGGTTTGAATTTGTTCTTCAGTTCCTTGAGCTTAAGAAATGCTGAGCAAGTTCAGCCTCTTTGATTTTCTGACTTCAGCTCTTTGCACATTTCATTGCAATACTTTACTTTGACTTCCTGTGCTGCCTTTTCCAATCATCTCTTCATTTCCTTAATTTCTTATTTTCTTCCCTTTGCTTTGGCTTCTTGGTGCTCTAGCACAATATTCAGAATCTCTTCTGACAGTGAGACACAGTGGAGATTTGTACATCAATGTCATAGCAATATTATTCACCATCACAAGAACATGCAAACAATCAAAATGTCCAAGCTCAACTCTACGGATTCAGAAATTGTGAATACATTCACACACTAGAATACTACCCTGTACTGAGGAGTAACAATTTAAAAAAATACCATATAATTTGGGAGGGACTGGAGAGCATTATGCTGAGGGAACTAACTCAGTCTCATAAGGAAAAATACTATATGCGAACAAAATTGTAAAAATAGAAGAATAAATAGTAAAACATGTCTGAGAACACAATGCGGGAGGGGTGGGTATGGAATGGTGAGGATGGGTAGGGGCAAAACCATAGGATTGCACATTTTGGTAGGTGGAGCAAAGTGAGAAAGAAATGGAGAGGATCTGAGTGACAAGATAGGATAATGATAGGCAAGACCCAATGGTGATTAATTTTATAAAACACAGTGCATGGGAATGATTGTATTAAACACAATGTAAATGAAGAATAGTGTGAAACACAATCTATACAAACTTTGTAACCATATCCTCATTAAAAAATGTTGAAAAGTTAAACAACTTATTTTCAATGAATAAATAAATGATAGTACATAATTCTATCATTCTGTCTCTATTTAATTTCTGTCACCATGTACATATTTCCCCACTACCAATCCTTTTTCCTTGTTCCCAACTTTCGCTTTCCAATCATCTATTATTGCTAATGTACCTTGGTGAAAAATGGTGTTTTGACATGTGTAAAAGCCAACAGAAGCAGGTAATATAAAACCACTTTAGTGTTGTGCATGTCTTTTAACTGTGAAAAGAATGAGGCAAGCAAAGAAATCTCTGCTTAGAATTCTTTTTAGAGGGAAATGTCAATTATGCTTATTTTTGATAAGTTCTTGTAAGTTAATATTAAAATGAGCTATTTAAAAAATTCTCTCTCTCATAGGAATTAATCTCTCTGTTACCAATCCTTTTTATTTACATCTGTTCTTGAAATAATGTGTATGAAAGAGTTTCTGTGTTCTTGTCAAAGAAACCTTTAGATGTTTCTAAAGAAACAGTTGTGTTATGAGGGTGGAAAAGTAAAAATATTCCTGGCAGTATAACAAATATGTTTGCCTTACAAAAAGAAAAAAATATTTTTGCTGTACTTTGAAATCAATACAGTCTTTAACTCACTCTTACTTTTCCTTGCAAAAAACACAATTATGAGCAGTTTATCATAAATTATAAACTATAAGATAATTTAATACTTAAAAGATTCATGCTAATAAATTTGACAAGAATGATTCAACTTAGCATAACTATTGTATTTTAAAGTTCTATGTCATTAATTGAATATATTTTTATTTGATAAAATAATTTAAGTACTTATTATATCCAGATTATATTTAATAGTCTTGAAAATAAATTGATTGGTTCCCATTGAGAGGAATGATGATTAACAGCTGTGCTACATATTAATCAAAACTAAAAGTTTACGAAACTAAATAAATATTATTCCATCTTTTAAATTTTAATATTCACTATAAGTATTCTCTAGTTATGCAAATAATGCCTGCATATATTAAAACTTCTTTAAAATTAATATCAAGCATACTTACATGAATAAATTATATATTCTACTACCATTTTAGTAATCATTCACATAAATAATTTACATAAATAAACAATAATAATTTAGCTGACAAACCATATTTGCTCTTTAGTGCAAGAGAAATATATATTTTAATCTCTTTGTTTACCTTACATAATATATTTGCAATAAAAATTATATCTGTGTAGATGTTTATTCAGTTTACCATAAAGAAAAATTTCTTCAATTCAGAGGAAAGGCTATTTGGGCAAAGAAGCAATAAGATGCTTAAACTACAAAGATATTATTTCATCTCTATGAAAATGCAAGTTACTTTTCATTTAATTATATCTAAAATTATACTGCAACAGTTACCATTACAATTACTATTACTATCATTTACAACAATTACTATTAGTCCTTGAGTAACACAAAAGTACGAAATTTGAATTCACTAACTGCTACTTGGGAGAAAGATTCCCGTGTGATTTACTACCTCTGACAAAAACCACTGGAGGGTCCAGCTATGGGTCTGTTCCAACTTAACAGTACAAAACAACAACAAATGGGAATGGAAGTATGGCTATTGATGCCTGAACGTGCACGTAAATTTTTTTTAGGTATTAGAGTCTGTATTTCAAACTGAAAAAGATAACATTTCAGCACCCTTGTTGTTGTTAGTTAGTTGCCATCAAATCAAGCATGAGATATGAGTCCCTATGAACAAAAGATCTTAACCTTGTCCTATTCTCTGCCATCCTCACACTTGCTGACACACAAGAGCTCATTGCAGCAGTCACCATATCAACCCAGCTAGGTGAGGGTCTTCCTCTCCTTTGAAATGTTATATTGAATATTTATAGTAGAACACCCAGTACGCATCGACAACTCTGAGTTGGAATATAAAGTACATAATTATAAACGTGACACAATTTGGAATAACTCAATAAATATATTTTCAAGTGTGCCCCACAAAATTGTTTTGAGTTCCTAATTCCTGTATCTGTGCATATGATCTTGTTTGGCAATAGATATGTTCTTTTATTTTTCATTATACATATTTAATTATAAAGTTCAAATACATTGTTTTTTTATTGGATCTTTCCCATTTTCTTCACTTCCCCATCCCATCAAATTGTGCTACCCTATGAATATTTTTGAGGACTTTTAAATTAAGATAACACAATAAATGCAGAGAAACATAAATAAAGTGCAAGCAATCATGTGAAGACCTTACTATAAGTGAAGAAATGTCAATGATCAATGACAGAAATCAGTAAGCAGGATAGATGTCTACTGAAGCAACAACATGGGTGAGATGCTGATTGGAGTTCTATTATTCCAGTGTTGTTGTTGTGTGTTGTCGAATCAGAATTAATAGCTTACACTCCAGTAGATTTTCAGAGACAGTAATTGCATTGAAGGAGATTGCTCATTCTGCTGCCAGAGCACCTGGTGGAGTCAAACTGCGTGCCTTTGGGATTGCAGTTCAGATTCTTACTACTAGGCCACCAGAGTTCCAAAGCTCTTAAAAAGCATTTCTCTTCTTCATCCCCATTTATATGTGCTGTTTTTGTAGTTGTTGCAATGACCCTAAGTATCTAAGAAATGTAAGTAAGGTATATTATATAAATTAACTATCTTCTTTATAAAGCATAAAATAAAATTCCAAATCAGAGATGAATTGACATTGGTGGCAGAGTACCATAATAAACAAAATAGTGGGGCATAAAATATATGGCATGTTTAGATTCAATGAGTGTAGTTGAAAACACCATCTATTCTATTATCGTCACATGGAATTAAATAGGTTATACTTACCTAACACTGTCATTCAATTTTGTCCATGCACTCATATCTTTGCATGAAAAAGATACGTTTAACTTCTCTGTCTGGTAGAAATACTGCAGTCTGTTCCAAGTATTCTCTTAATTATACCTCCTATATGCCTGCCATGTAAGTAGATACTCAAGATGTAAAATCATAATCCCAATGTAATAACAGAAATCTAAAGTCTTCTTTTATAAGCAAGAATATGTAAGTTGAATCACTATTTACGTGTAGTATGCCTAGACCTGTGGCCTACTAAACTCTGTGCCTGCTTCCAATTCAGAACTGACAATCGTTTCAGCTTCTGCTTGTTGATGTGTACCATCAAGTAAGAACTTACTCATACCTAACCCTCCAGTGGGGTTTTAGAGGTTGTGATGCTAAATACTGTGACACTGATGTGTCAAGTGCAATAATGGTTATCCACAGTGGACTGTGTATCGTGGAGCTCCCAATAAAAGAAGCTTGGAAGTAGGAGTGGTGTCCACTTCTGAAATAGCTTACCTCCAGAAACATTATGAATTTGGAGAAATGATGAAAAGTTATACAAGTATTCCAGTCTTTCATTTATAGGGTTGCTATAAGTTGTCTACAACTTGATGGCACTTAAAAACAAAAACAACATAGAGCTCTGTTGACCTAATGGATAGAACGTTATGCTACTAAACCAAAGGTGAGTGATTTTAATCTGTAGCTCTGAGGTCTGGTTTTAATTGTTTTTTGTCAAACATTTTTGTAGGTGGTATAGCACTGGTCTGTCCATTGCTGTACAGCGGTAACTCGTGGTTGCTATGATGCTAAACACCGTGACACTGATGTGTCAAATGTGATAACGGTTACCTATGGTGGACAGTGTTTGGTGAAGCTCCCTGATTTAAAAAACAAACAAAAAAACAAACCAACCAGAGGCAGAAGTGGCATCCATTTCCAAAATGTTTTGCCTCCAGAAACTCTATGAACATGGAGAAACAACCAAAGTTATATAAGTGTTCAGGTCTTTCGTTCATAGGATCACTATGAGTCATCTATGACTCGATCAATGGCACTTAACAACAACAAATCAGAAGGTAGTCTGGTGACTTAGTAGCAACAAGTTTTGCTGCAAATCCTGAAGGCATGTGGTTCGAGGCCATTAGTCACACCATGGGTGAAGAATGCGCAATGTTCTCCAGTGCACTTAATTGCCTCTGAAAACCCACTGAAGTGTTAGCTGTGGGTCAGTTTTAATTCTATGGTACACAACAACAAATCACAAGAAAAGAGATTGCCCACCTTTCCCCTATCAGCTGGTAGATTAAAACTGTTGTATTGACAGTGCAACTCCTTCCACTAAACCACCAGAGCTTCTAGACTCTGCTTCCTACTCTGAGTGTGTACACACACACACACACACACACATCAGCTCAGGCCTGCCTCAAGGTGTCTTGTCCTGGACAGTAGTTATTTTTTCTATATCTCTGTTTTTACTAGTATGTCTTTTAAGGGAGGGTGAATATTCAAAATGCAAATGCCTTTTTGTCGTTTTGGGTTTTTTTTTTGCATCCTGACTCAAATGGGTTTGACTCAAATGGGTTTTGTTTTTTCTGTCTATATGCTTTAATTTTTCCTGTATCTGTGCAGTTCTACATATTAAACAATCAGCAATGATCCTGCTCAGGTTTTCCTGTTATTTGTCATGAAACCTGGTTTATTTTAATTTTGCAGATTTGTGTCTTCCCCCACTTTCCATTTCAAAGAAGTGGCCAATATTACATTTTTGTAAATTACTCAATTCCATGTATTACATTTTGCACTTTATTTTACTCGTGCTCTGTTTTCTAGTCTGCATATGTATCTCTTACAGCATCATCTCTCTGACTGTTTTATTTCTTTAACAACATTTATGTCTTGGTTTAAGGTTTGTTTCAACCTTTGCCCTTATCTCAGCATTTAAAAATAAAAATGCTTAGATACCCTGAAATCTTTGATGTTTAAACCACTGAAATTTTTTTCCTCTTTGTAAGAAGTAACTTTGGATTATCCTTGATTTGGTAATTCAGAAATCCAAGATGCATACTTTTATGGTGTTTTATTTTGTGTTTTACGATTATATTTAAGTGGTGTCCACATTTCTTTCAAAATACCTCACTGGAAAGATTTATTTATAAAGTCTTAACCCTACGTCAAATGATAAATAAGCAAGTATATGCACATGTAAACTATGAAGTTATTATAAATAAGCAGTCATTTCTCCAATTTCCTAAGGACCAATGAGTGTCGTACTTGTAACAGCAAATTAAGAATACAAACTAATATGGAGAAGGGCCTAGCTGAGATACTTGGCAGCATTGCAAGATGGACCAAGGAACGATGCTAGAGTGCTACAGCTGAAGCTCATGGCTGGCAAAGCAGAGTAACAGCCTGAATGAGGCTTTTAAGGTTACAATGATGACTCAGATGGATCTTTGATGCTGATGCTCAAAGACTGCTCAAAGCACAGAAACTGCAGACAAGGGAAGGCAGTATTGAAATGACTGTCTTCCAGTGCTGATCTCTGTTCTCAGCCTACAGGTCAAGCAAGGGAGGGTTGTGTAAAAATGACTGTCTTCTCTTACCTTTGCTCTAGGATTGGAGACCAATAACCCAAGAAGTATAAAAAGAAGATAGAAGGAATCACAAAATGTCACTGTACCAAAACTAATGGGACAATACTGAAATATTTAAGGAAGTACCATATGATTTAGAGTCAATGATATAAAGAAGTTCAAATTGCAGTGAAAGCATTGGAAAAAAAATAAGACCCCCCAAATCAATGAAATATCATCTGACACGTTTGAATTCATAGGTGCAGCCCTGAAAGTGCTCATCAGTGGTCCGAATGCCAGAAAATGTTAAGGATTCCCATAGATGCCTGATCAACCAATTCGGAAAAAATCCATACTTGTTCCCCATCAATTCTCCTTCTATCCTCCTTAGTCATTGTTCAACTCCCTGATGCATAACAAGTAATTGCAAAGACCATAGCCTGTATCAGACACACCTTAGTCTCCAGATTGACACCATTGATCTCCAGTACCCTGGAGAGGTCCCTAACAGCGGAATTTCTCATTGCAATACATTTTTTTCATTTCCTGGCTACTGGTGCCAAGAGTGTTGACCATGGAGCCAAGCAGACTAAAGTTGTTAAGAATCTCAATCCCTTCACCATTCATCCTGATGCTGCCAATTGGTCCAGTGGTGAGAATCTTTGTCTTCTTTACATTGAGCTTCAATCCATACTGAAGGCTGCAGTCCTTGATCCTCTGCAGCAAGCATTTCAGGTCCTCGTCAGTTTCAACAAGCAGGGTTGTGTCATCTGCATAACGCAGATTGTTCAGAGATCTTCCACCAATCCTGATGCCACACTTCTCATAGAGCCCAGCCTCCCAGATAATCTGTTCTGCATATAGGTTGAAAAGGTATGGAGATAGGGCACATCCCTGGCGTACGCCCTTCCCAATTTTGAACCATGCATTGTTTCCTTGCTATAGTCTGATGACTGTCTCTTGGTCCAAGTATAGGTTTCGCATTAGCATGATCAAGTGTTCTAGGATTCCCATTCTTATCAGAGTCAGCCACAGTTTGTTATGATCCACACAGTCAAATGCCTTTGCATAATCAATGAAACACAGATAGACATTCTTCTGGTATTGCTATAGATAATCCAAAAATGGCTATGACAGTACATAGAGAACAGCTAGGAATTTAAACTGGGCTTAAAAGAGGTCATGGCACCGGGGATGTCATTGTTGGTGGATCATGCCTGAAAGCAGAGAACACGTGAAGAATGTATATTTGTGCCTTATTCACTAACAAAGCATTCGACTATGTGAATGATAACAAATTAAAGCTAACATTGAGAAGAATGGGAATTCCAAAATACTAAATTGTGCTCATGTGAAGTCTATACTTAGACTAAAAAGGTGTTGTGCAAGTACATCAAGGGACCATTGTTGTTGTTGTAGTTAGGTGCTGTCAAGTCTAGTACGACTCATAGTCATCCTATGAACAAAAGAACTGAACCCTATTCTATCCTGTGCCATCTTCACACTTCCTCACACGCAAGAGACCATTGCAGCAGTCACCACATCAATCCACTTTGTTGAATGTCTTCTTCTCCTACACTGACCCTCCTTTCTTCCTAGCATTATATTCTTCTTAAAAAATAGCTTTTTCTTGAAACATGCCCAAAGTGTGTGAGATGAATCCTCATCATTCTTGCCTCCAAAGAGCACTCTGACTACATCTTCTCAAAGACATAGCTGTTTGTTCCTTTGGTATACCATTGGATATTCAGTGCTCTTCTCCAACACCACAGCTCAAAGACATAAATTATACTTCTTTTATCCCTTTTCACTATCTAGACTCTGCCTCCATGAGCCAGGGAAGCCACGCTTGGCCTTGGGTTGAAGGCACCAGCAGCTTCAAGCCCAAAAGAAGAAGAGGAGGAGGGAGGAGTGGCGTCCACTTCCATAACAGCTTGCCTCCAGAAACCCTATGAACCTGGAGAGAGGATGAAAGGCACCCAAGTGTCAAGGACTCTCCTTCATAGGGTCGCTATGAGTCGCCTGCGACTCGATGGCACTTAACAACCACAACAACAGCTCTCATATCATAGCAAATATTTGTAAAGATTATAGTCTGAATCAGTCACACCCTAGTTCTCAAACGGACATCATTACTCCTCAATAATTTGGACAGGTTCCTAAGAGCAGATATTCCTAGTGCAATATGTCTCCTTATTTTAAAACTGCTGGTACCAAGGGTTAATTGTGTACCCAGGCAAGATGAAGTTGTTGACAGTTTCAATCTCTACATCATCCATCTTGATGTTGTCTATAGGTCCAGTGGTAAGAATCATAGTCTTCTTGACATTGAGATACAATCCATACTGGAGGCTGAATTCCTTGATCTTGTGTAACAAGTGCTTTAAGCTCTCCTCACTTTCAGCAAGCAAGCTTGCATCATCTGAATAATGGAGGTTATTGATTAGTGTCTCTCCAATAGGGATGCCACATTTCTTTTCATAGACCCAACTTCTCAGATAATTGGTTCAGCATACAGAATAAATATGTATGGCAAAAAAAATGCAAGCCTGACACACTCCCTTCTTAATTTTAAACCATGCAGTATTTCCTCACTCTATTTTTATAGAAAAGGCCTTTGAAAACATTATGAACAGTAGAGGAACAAGGATAGTTACAGTAGTTTAATGGTAGAACCCATACTGGAAGTCATTTGAAATAAAGAAAAAGAATGGCAATAATTGTTTAATAATGGGAACAGACATGTACGTAGATTGAATACTGGAAAACTGGAAATTGTTAAAAATTAAATGGAAAGCATGCATATCAAAATAGTAGGCAATAGTGAGATGAGATGAGATGAGATGAGATGAGATGAGATGAGATGAGATGAGCTGAGATGAGATGGTCCAGTTTGGCCACTCTGAATCACGAAATCATATGGTATACTGTTGTTGTTATTATGTGACCTCGAGTCGCTTGCGACTCATAGCGACCCTATGTACAACCGCCCTAAACTCTGCTCTGTCCTGTGCCAATTGCACTGTCTCTGACACTGTCCTCCCAATTATCCCAGTCACTGAATCAATCCACTTCATAGAGGGCCTTCCCCTCCTGCGCTGTCCCTCCACCCTCCCAAGCATGATGTCCTTTTCAAAGGACCGGACTCTCCGCACATGTCCAAAGTATGTTAGACGGAGCTTCAGAAGCCTTGCCTCCAAGGAGCCACCTGGATTAACCCTTTCCAGGATGAATCTGTTTGTTTTCCTAGCAGTCTATGGTATTCTCAATACTCTTCTCCCGCACCACAGCTCAAAGGCATCAATTCTTCTACCCTCCTTGGTCATTGTCCAACTCTCTGATGCATAACAAGTGATTTCGAAGACCATGGCCTGTATCAAACGCACCTTAGTCTCCAGGGAGACACCATTGCTCTTCAGTACTCTGGAGAGGTCCGTAACAACAGACTTTCCCATTGCAATGTGCCTTTTAATTTCCTGGCTACTGGTGCCAAGCAAACTACAGCTGTGCACAATCTCAATCTCTTCACCATCAATCCTGATGCTGCCAATTGGTCCAGTGGTGAGAATCTTTGTCTTCTTGACATTGAGCCTCA
>NW_006400132.1:837339-854237 GCF_000299155.1 Elephantulus edwardii
CCGGGTGTCTCCTTGGAGGCAAGGATTCTGAGGCTCCGTCTAAAATACTTTGGACATGTTGTGAGGAGAGACCGGTCCTTAGAGAGGGACATCATGCTTGGGAGGGTGGAGGGACAGCGCAGGAGAGGAAGGCCACCTATGAGGTGGATTGATTCAGTGACTGGGATAATTGGTATGGGAGTGTCAGAGACAGTGCGATTGGCACAGGACAGAGCGGAGTTTAGGGCTGTTGTACATAGGGTCGCTATGAGTCGCAGGCAACTGGACGGCACATAACAAGAACAACAACTGCCAATTCCTTTCCATACAGTGACTCAGTATATCTTTCCATCTTCTTTTAGTACTTCCTGGATTATTTGACATTCTGCCCTTAAACATCCTTGATTATAGCAACTCGAGGTTTGAATTTGTTCTTCAGCTCCTTGAGTTTAAGATATGCTGAGCGAGCTCGGCCTTTTTGATTTTATGACTCCAACTCCCTGCACATTTCATGGTAATATTTTCCTTTGTCATCCCGTGCTGCCTTTTGAAATCTTCTATACAGCTCTTTAGTATCTTGAATTCTTCCTTGTGTACTATACTATACTATACTATACTATACTATACTATACTATACTATACTATCCTGGAAATAAAAACCAGAAAAACAGTGTTGTATTAATTGTTAAAAAGTCAATTTCAGGTTCTATCCTGAAATACAATTTTGTGTTGGGATAATATCTGTAAGTATACAAGAAAAATCCATTAACATGACCATTAATCAAGTGCATGCTCCTACATCTGGAGCCAGAGAGGCAGTATTTGAGAATTTTCTTTCTTTTTTTTTTTTTTACCAAATCTTTCAGTCTGAAATTGACCGAACATGCAATCAAGCTAACACTACATGGTTTAAAATTTTAAAAGGTGTGCGTGAGGGCTGAATCCTTTCCCCGACCCTATTTTATCTGAATACTGAGCAAAACATTTGGGAAATTGTATATTATGAAGAAGAATGCAGCATCAGGATCAGAGGAAGACTCATCAACAACCAGCATTATGCAGATGGCACAACTTCGCTTGCCTAAGGTGAGGAGCACTTGAAGTGCCTATTGCAGAATAGCAAAGATTGCAGCCTTCAGAATGGATTATATTTTAATGTGAAAAATAAAAAGTTATCATCACTGTACTGATAGGCAACATCATGATAGATGGAGAAAACACTGAAATTGTCAATAGCTTCATTTTATTTTGATTTACAATTGGCACCCTTAGTACCGGCAGTTGGGAGATTAAGAGACCTAATGCACTGGAAAAGTTTATTGTCAGGGACCTCTTCATATTAATGAGTCGTCATCATATCAGGCTGAGGACTAAGAGGCATTTAGTTCAGTTCACAGTCTTTTCAATCATTTTCTATGTATCTCAGAGCTGGATAATAACTAAAGATGACAGAAGAAATCATTCCTCTGAGCTGTGATGAGTAGAGTACTGAATATCCCATGTACTGCCCTTAAAACAAACAGGTATGTCTTAGAAAAACTGTAACCAGAGTTCTCCTCAAAGGCAAAGACAACAAAATTTCACCACAGATACCCAATATTGTTAGGCTAAGCAAAGCTATTCTTTGGAAAAGGACATAATGCTTAGAAGGGTGGAAGTTCAGGAAAACATGAGGAAGACCCTCAGTGGGATAGATTGAGACAGTGACTACAGCAATGGGCTCAAGTATGTCAGAATTGATGGGGACAACACAGGTCCAGATATATTGCTATTATGGTTGCTATGTCTTGTACTTGACCCTTTGACACATAACAACAACAATAACTTTACTTCAAGGGAGGTTGAAAAATAAAAAAAAAACGCTGCAATATTTATAGCAAGCTAGTACATCCATCTTTACTATGTCACTTTTTAATCACTTTTGTTTTGCTCTTTAAACTATACCATAGGTATTTAAAATACCTATAGACACACACATAGGACAGACTTTAGCATTTTTTAAACTAAGAAAGACTATTGTTATGTTATGAACCATCAAGTCAGACCAACTCATAGCTGATCATCTAGTAGGTTTTCAGAGTCAGTAAATCATACAAGAGTAGATTGCCTATCTTTCTTCTGTGGAGTAACTGGTGTGTTAGAGCCACATAACTTGGGATTGGCAGTGCATTTTCTTACCACCATGTCACAGGAGATCCATGAAAGACTAGCAAGCAGGATTAACTATCTGCTTCTGAATTAATTGACCACTGAAAAATAGAAGCTATGATCTAATACAATGCCTTAAGATGAGGCCCTCTGGTTGAAAAGTGTACAATACATGACTGGGGAAGAGCTGTCTTCTCCTTCAAGAAGAGTCTGCCTTAATGATGCAATTAGAATAAAGCTTTCATCCAATGAAGGATGTTAATTTGCTGATGTGGCACAAGTCAAAAAAGAGAAGCAGCTGCAAACAAGCTTTATAAATTGGAAAAATAATGTAAAATGTATGAATCTAGGAAAATTGAGAATTGTGTGAGAAACGTCTACTGTGTCCTTCATATTTAGTTTTTTAGAATCAGCTTTTGCACAGTTTAATTTTTTTTTCCTTTGATCTCTCAAGCTGCCGTTTGAAATCTTCTGTTTATAGCTTGCTCTTCGTCATTTCTTCCCTTTGTTTTGGCTTCTTAACATCCAAAATAAAATTTCAGAGCCTTTTCTTAAGATAATTTTAGACTTTCTTTTCCTTGTGTCTTAATGAATGTTGTTTTTATTATGTGTAATATCCTTAATATCATCCCACAACTGAACTAATCAATTAGTTGTTAGTTATTAGCTTTAAAAGCATAAAATCTATTAATGGAATGTTTTTAAATTCAAGTGGAATATGTTCCAGATTATATTTTAGTTCTTGCAGATTTGGTTTAATTGTGTGTGTTTTTTTTTATCTTCTGTTTGAACTTACATATGTGGAATTGATTCCACAGAAAGCTCCTGGCCTAGTCTTGACTTCTGATATTTACTTCCTCCACCAACTGTACATGCTCAGCCAATCTCATTCCGGAGACGTATAGCAAATGACATATATGTTTGGACTAGTTATTCATGATATTAAAAAAAACCACACGTTTTAGCAATGAATAAATTATTGATTGTACAAACTATATCATGTGATATTGGACTCCATTTCAGTCACCAAGATCATGTTTTTTCACTAAAAATCCTTTTTCTTTGTTTAAAAAATTTGTATTCCAAGGGGGAGGCAAAAGCAGATATTAAAACCAAACAAAACTTTCGACCAAAATCCTTGTTCAATGAGACAAACAAAAAGTGGAACCTATTCTGTCATACCTACTCAAGGACTATTGAAAGGAAAAAATTGTGTTGGTTTTTAAAAGTTCCTCTTAAGTTCTCCTCCATAATTTTTTTGTTCTTATGTTTAATTTTTAAAATATTTGTATCCCAGTTACCAATTATTATCAATGCATGTTTGATAAATTTTGGAATCTAAAAGTCAGTAGAAATCCTTAATTTTTTAGTCTTTGTATTTGGAGGTTGGTGCTTATCTTTGAATGACAGTTATATTAAAAGATGTTTGCATGCCTATAGATATTATCCACCAGCAGCACTGACTACCAGGATAGATCTTGACACTTTCTTTATTATGATGATTCTGTCATAATTACTTTTAAATTTCTCAATCCAGGCATTGCAGATTATTAGTTACAGTGTAATTTAAAGTTTACTATTATTTCCCTACCCTTTCCCTTTCATAATGTGCTATGGTTTTCAAAGAATGGCTCTTTCTGAAAACATACTCAAAATACGTAAGATAAAGTTCAGCAAAATTGCCTCTAATGAGTACTCTGACTACACTTCCTTCAAAACACTTTCACTCCTTTTAGCAGTTCAGAGTATATTTAATATTCTCCACCAACATCACATATGAAAGGCAAAAGATCAAGAACTGAAGACTTCAGTATAGATTGAAGCTCAACATCAAGAAAACAAACGTTCTCACCACTTGGCCAATTGATCGCATCATGAAAGATGGAGAAAAGATTGATTGTTATCAGCAGCAGCTTGTTTGACTCCACAATCAATATTCTTAGTACCAAAAGTCAGGAAAACAAACGGTGAATTGCATTGGGAAAGTCTGCTGTTATGGGCCTCTCCAGAGCACAGAGGAGCAGCATTGTCAGTCTAGAGATTAAGGGCTGTCTCATCAAAGCCATGTTATTTTTGATGTTGTTATTGTTGTAATGTGCTGCTGAGTCACTTGCAACTCATACCGACCCTATGTACAAGAGCCCTAAATGCCGTTCTATCTTGTACCAACCTCATCATCCCAAACACACTCATTCCCACCACTCTACACACAGAATAGATCCATCTCGTTGAGGGTCTTTCTCTCCTGCCCCATCCCTCAACTCTCCCAAACATGATGTCCCTCTCCAAAGACTAGTCCCTCCTTGCAACACGTCTAAAGTATGTCAGACAAAGCTTCAGAATCCTTGCCTTCAAGGAACATTTTGGCTTCACCCTCTCCAAGACAAACCTGTTTGTTCTCCTAGCAGTCCATGGTATATTCAACGCTCTTCTCAAGCACCACAGCTCAAAGGCATCAATTCTCCTTCTATCATCCCTTTTTACTGTCCAACTCTCTGATGCATAGCACACAATTGCGAAGACTATAGCCTGGATCAGGCGCACCTTAGTCTCCAGCCTGACATCGTTGCTCTTCAATACTCTTGAGAGGTCTCTCACAGCTGATTTTCACAATGCAATTTGTCTCTGGATTTCTTGGTTGCTGTTGCCAAGAGTGTTGACTGTTAAGCCAAGCAAACTGAAACTTAACTATCTCAATCTCTTCACCATCCATACTGATACTGCCAATTGGCCCAGTGGTGAGAATCTTTGTTTTCCTGATGTTGAGTCTCAATCCGTATAGGAGGCTGCAGTCCTTCACCTTCTGCAGCAAGTGCTTCAAGTCCTCCTCAGTTTCAGCAAGCAGGGTTGTATCATCTGCATAATGCAGGTTGTTGATGGCTCTCTCACCAATCCTGATGCCACATCTCTCCTCATACAGCCCAACATCTCAGATGATTTGTTCTGCATACAGATTGAAAAGGTATGGAGACAAAACACATCCCTGACGGACCCCCTTTTTTTTTATTTTGAAACATGTAGTGTCAACTTGCTCTGTTCTAAAGACTGCCTCTTGGTCCAAGTATGGGTTTCACATTAGCACCATCAAGTGTTCTGGGATTCCCATTCTTCTCAGAGTCAGCCATAGTTTGTTGTGATCCACACAGTCAAAAGCTTTTGCATAGTCAGTGAAGCACAGGTAGACATTCTTCTGGTATTCTCTGCTTTCTGCCAAGGTCCATCTAACATTAACTATAATATCCCTACTACCCACGACCTCTTCTAAATCCAGCCTGCACATCTGGCAGCTCTCTGCTGACATATTGTTCCAAACATTTTTGGACAATTTTCAGCATAATCTTGCTTGCATGTGAAATTAATGATATGGTTTGATAATTTCCACACTCTTGGGTCACCTTTCTTTGGAATGGGAACAAATATAGATGCCATTCCAGATAAATCGTTTTTGGGATTGGGGGAGGAGAGAGAGGAGGAGCTTTCCTGATCTCCATACTCTATTCCAGGTACTAGGGGAACACTAGCCAGGGAATCCTGTGGATCCCATTGCCAGAGATATCATTTTTGGGAAACAAAAATTGTGCTCTGGTCCTGGAGGAAACATCCTTCTCTCCTGGGAAGCCATCCTCTTGCATCAACACCAGGCTTCAAATGGAAGACAAGCGGTATTATCTCACAAGAAGTCAATCCTGGAGTGGAAGTTTAAGAACAAGAACTTTTTCTCAGAACCTTCCAGGAAAAGAAGTTGCACATGACAGTTGTACTTAACAACTTTAAATAAAGTCCTACTGGCTGCATCATAAGAGACTGATAGCAGCACGATATGTTCAGAATCCAGAATTTCTGATGGCTTGAGACTTAGGCCATCACATCAAGGGCTGATCAATGGGAGACAGGTGTTGAACGGTGTAAGCAAAAGTAGGAAGGAATGGTGGTGGAGTAGGGAAACGGTGGATTAAAAACAAAACAAAACAACAAAACCAAAAAATGTAAAACCATGTAGGAGGGGGGTAGGCAGCAACATTGAATCTATTGGTTATTTTTATAACTGGGTAAATATCAAACATCTGATGTTTTCTGTGAAATTCTTGTCTGTCAGATACTATTATATATATTTTTAAAAAATGAGAGAGACTACAAAGAAGGATTGGCCATCCACTTCTGAAATGACAGGGCTTCAAAAGCCCTATGTACAATAGAGCACACTTAGACTATCACTTGGACTGGCAGACATGTCAATTGAGACTGAGACTTTAGAAATGGAAACACAGAGGACAAGGAAACGCTGTAAGTAGACACTAGTGACTGGAACATGGAATGTGAGAAGCATGAATGTAGGAAAATTGGACATTGTTAAGAAAGAAATGGAACCAATAAATATTGATCTAGTAGGTATTGGTCCTTGGAGAAGGACATCATGTTTGGCAGAGTGGAGGGGTGGCGAAGGAGAGGAAGACCTTCGATGCGATGGATCGATCCTATAACTGGAGCAGTGGGAATAAGTGCATTTGAGATGGCTAGGTTGGCCCAGGATAGAACGGTGTTTAGAGCTCTTGTACATAGGGTCGCTATGAGTCGCAAGCAACTCGATGACACAAACAACACAACAACAGGTATTGGTGAAATGAGATGGCTTGGCATTGAACATTTTGAATCAGATGATCATATGATATACTATGCTGGGGATTAAAAGGTGCGAAAAAATGGGGTTAGTTTCATAATTTAAAAAAGTAATTTCTAGATCCATCCTGAAATACAATATGGTTAGAGACAGGATAATATCCATACACATACAAGGAAGTCCAATGAATACCACTATATTTCAAATATATGCACCAACAACTGGAGTCAAAGGGGAGGAAATGGAAGATTTTACCAACTTTTGCAGTCAGAAATTGATCAAACATGCAATCAAGATGCATTGATAATAATGGACGACTGGAACGCAAAAGTTGGGAACAGGGAAGAAGGACCACTACCTGGAAAACACAGGCTCGGTGAGAGAAATGAAGCTGGAGATAGAATGGAAGAGTTTTGTACATTCAATGATTTATTCATTGCAAATACCTTTTATAAGAAACATAAACGCAGGCTATACACATGAATTTCACCTGATGATAAGCATAGAATCAAATTGATCAAAGTCATGGCCTTTGCAATTACTTGTTATGTATCAGAGAGCTGGGAAATGAATGAGGATTATAGAAGAAAGATTGACGTCTTTGAACTGTGATGCTGTAGAAGAGTACTAAACATTCCAAGAGAACAAACTGGTCTGTCAAGGAGAGGGTGAAATCAAGCTGCTCCTTGGAGACATAGATTTTGAATCTCTGTCTCATACTTTGGGCATGTGGCCAAGAGAGACCAGTCCTTTTAAAAGGATATCATGTTTGGAAGGGTGGAGGAACAGGAAGACCTCAGATGAGATAGACTGGCACAGTAACTATAGAAATGGGGATAGCTGAGTCAGAGACATTGAGAATGTCTCAGGCTAGGACAGCGTTCAGAGCTATTGTATAGTGTCACTATGAGAGGCAAGTAACTCTATGGCACATTACAACATATTGGCTCAAGATAAAGTTCAGAGCTTTAATAGGGTTACTATAGATCACTGACTTAAGACTCATAATAAGAAAAATGTATATATAGGCATGCACACATATATTTCTGTATATGCATGAATACACAAACATATAAACCCATGTTTATGTATAGATATAGATAAAAACGTCAAAAAATGTTTTATTCTTAAATTTCATATATGGCTCATTTCCCCTCCCCCCCATAGTTTCCTAAAAGCCACTTAGATTAAATACAGCTCATTAATGAGTCTTTTTCCTTATCATAATGCTAACTAATTTGTATAATATTTTTAGTACATTAAAATATTAATGTGTACCAACCTCCAATGATATGACATGAATTTTCAAAAGCCTCACTTGATTTATTGATAATAGGTCAAACTCTATTAAACCTTCATTTAATACATTTAAATAATACATTTTTGTTTCTTGTTTCTTTGTCAAAGTATCAGAATTCCGAAATAAAGCTAGATATAAATATCGAAGGGGCCCAAGACATTATTACACCCAAGTTACCAGAAGAGATTGGTTTTTTGCTTTTGACTGAGTGCACTACCATTTGAAGCAGTGATTAATTCAATATTTGGAAAGCTTGGGCCAGAATGTTAATGCTTAGAAATTTTTATTTACTATAAAGGATTTTATTATATAGAATGCCTTTTGGTTGGCAGTGCAACTCTTTAACCACTAGACAACCAAAACTTCCATGTTTCTATTAGGAGACTCATAACTAGAAAATATTTTAAACAAAATACATTCATTTCCTAAATTTACAGCATATCTAATTCCCTTATTTCAAGTACATTAGAACTGACTCACAAGTGATCCTCCAGAGAGTTTTCAGAGGCTATCTGGAAGAATATTTTCCTCTCTCTATGCTATTGGTGGATATTATCCATCGCTGAGGCACCACTTTAAGTTAGCAACACCACTCCTCTGGACTGTATCATCAGAGCACTTTCTGTCTTGGAGGAAGTGTAACCAGAGTGCTCCTTAAAGGCAATGATGGCATAACTTCATCTCATATACTTTGGACACATTATTAGGAGAAGTTTCTCCTAAGGAATTACGAGAAAGGTGGAGGATCAGAGAAAGAGGAGAAGACGACCCATCACAAGATGAATAGACACCAGTGACTGTAATAATGAACTCCAGCATACCTTAGATCATGAGGATGGCATAGGATAAGCCAAAGATCAGATCAACCTGTTATTCATAAGGACATTATGAATCATGGTGGACAAGATGGCAGTAACAAATTTATTTCTGCTTTTGCAATCTTTTCTGCTTAGATAAATATCATACTAATCACTCAATATTAGACACAAAACCAAGCCTTGTGTTGTGATGCTTAGAATGCTATGGGGAAAATCTTGAATAACATAGAAAACATCAAAAGAAGACTGAGTGAAAATACACTTTACTGAAAAGAATGGGCTAACACTGAAATATATGAGGAAGCAGCATGTGATCAAGAGCTAATGGTAATATCAGAAGAAGTTCAAGCTTCAATAAAAGCATTGGCAAAACATAAGACCCCAGGAATTAATGTGTTTCAAATTACAGATGCAGCTCTGAACTTCCTCCGCAGTCTGTATCAGGAGATCTGAAGAACAGTTGTCTGGTACACTGACTAGAAGAGGTCAATGTTTATTCTCATCCCCAACAGAGTATGGAAATTATTGAGTAATGTCATTAATATCAAATGCAAGAAAAATATCACCATAGATAATCCAGAAAATGACAAGAACAGTATATAACAAACTGTTAGGAGTTTAAACCGGCTTGAGAAGAGGTCTTGGCACAAGAGTTATCATTGCTGATGTTAGATGGATTCTGACTGAAAGTAAAGAATACCAGAAGAATGTCTATTGGTGCATTATTGACTATGTAAAGGTGTTTAACTATGAGGATCATAAAAGGTTATGGAGAGCATTGAGAAAAACAGGAACTCAAGAACACTTAATTGTGCTTTTGTGAAACCAGTGCTTAGACCAAGAAGCTATTGTACAAAGAGTGTAAGGGAACAATACATGGTTTAAAATTAGGACAGATGTGTGTGTGAGATAATGTTAGATGGATCTTGGCAGAAAGCACAGAATACCAGAGGAATGCTTATCTGTGTTTTATTGACTATGCAAAGGCTTTTGACTGTGTGGATCACAACAAGCTATGGATTACTCTGAGAAGAATGGGAATCTCAGAACATTTGCTTGTACTTATGCGAAACCTGTACCTGGACCAAGAGGCAGTCTTCAGAACTGAGCAAGGAGACACTACATGGTTCAAAATCAAGAAGGCTGCTCACTGGAAATTTATTTTGTCTCCGTACTTTTTCAATCTGTATGCAGAACAGATCATCCTAGACTTGGGCTGTACTAGGATGAATGTTGCATTAGGATTGATGGAAGAGTCATCAACAACCTGTGTTATGCAGATGACACAACCTTGCTTGCTGAAACTGAGAAGGGTCTGAAGCACTTGGTACAGAAGGTCTAGCACTGCAGCCTCTAATATGGATTGAAGCTCAACATCAAGAAAATGAAGATTCTCACCAATGGACCTTTTGGCAGCATCAGTGGATGGTGAAGAGAATGAGTTAATGGTTTTAGTTTGCTTGGCTCCACAGTCAACACTCTTGGTACCAGCAGCCAGGAAAGCAAGAGATGAATTGCACTGGGAAAGTCAGTCAACTGACAGGGACCTCTTCAGAGTACTGAAGAGCAACAACATACTGGAGACTAAGGTGTGCCTTATCCAGACTATAGTCTTCACAACTACATGCTATGCATCAGAGGTTGGACAGTGACAGAAAGAGAATTGATACCTTTGAGCTGTGGGGCTGGAGAAGAGTGTTGAATATAACATAGACTGCAAGGAGAACAAACAGGTTTGTCCTGGAGAAGGTGAAGCTGGGCTACTCCTTGGAACCAAGGATTCTGAAGCTTTGTCTGACATACTTTGGGCATGTTGCAAGGAGGGACCAGTCCTTGGAGAGGGACATAATTTTTGGGAGAGTGGAGGGACAGGGCAGGAGAGGAAGACCCTCGATGAGATGGATTGATTCTGTGATTGGGTGCTGGGAGTGAGTGTGTTGGAGACGGTGAGGTTGACATAGGATAGAGCAGGGTCTAAAGCTCTTCTACATAGAGTCACTATGTAGACTCAAGGGACTCGACAGTGTGTAATAACAAGAACACCTATTCAAATTGTATGTTAATCAAATTATTAAAGAATAATCTTCCCTTCTAAAAAATGTGCTGACTGTTATGATACATTTGTTTACTTTTTGGAGAATTCAGGCAATTATTGGTAACAAAAATAGTTATACAAAAGAGAAATACATAAGAAAGTGGCATAAGAAAGTACAAGATGCATTGTATTTTTCATCAGTACATACCTGGGGAAACTCTTGAGGACTAGGTTTTTAATTGTTTATGTGAAATGTTGGCCAATTTAAACCAACAAACCCACAATTGTCTAAACTCAATGTTGCTAAATTAATTAAAATACATGACAACTCTCTATTGAGTGTTCAAAATTGAATATGAACATGTGATAACTACATTATCACATTACAGCAGAGTGCCAGAGGAATGTCTGTGTTTCATGGACTATGTAAGGGAATTGACTATGTGGATCACAACCAACTGTGGCTGACTCTGAGAAGAATGGGAATCCCAGAACATTTGATTGTGCTTATGTGAAACCTATGCTCTTGGACCAGGAGGCAGTTATCAGAACAGAGCAAGGAAATTGCATGGTTCAAACTTGGGAAGAGTGTATGCCAGGGATATGTCCTATCTCTATACCTATTCCATATACGTGCAGAATAGATCATCCAAGAGCCTGTACTTTATGAGGAGGATTGCAGCACCAGGACTGGAGAAAGAGCCATAAATAATCTGAGTTATGCAGATGACACAGTCTTGCTTGCTGAAACTGAGTTGGACCTTAAGCGCTTGCTGCAGAAAGTCAAGAACTTCAGCCTTAAATATGGATTGAACTCAACATCAAGAAAACAAAGATTCCCAGCACTGGGCTTATTAGCTGCATCATGAAGAGATTGCGATTGTTACAGCTTTAGTTTGTTTGGCTCCACAACCAACACTCTCAGTACCAGCAGCCAGGAAACCAAAAGACAAATTTCATTAGGAAAGTCTGCAGGTAGAGATCTACCTCTCCAGAGTACTGAAACAATGATGTCAGTCTGGAGACTAAGGTGCACTTAATTAAGGCCATAGTCTTCACAATTATTTGCTATGCATCAGAAAGCTGCACAATTTACTAGAGGTGATAGAAAGATAACCGATGCCTTTAAGCTGAAGAACAGTATTGAATATACCATAGACTGCCAGGAGAACAAAAAAGTTTGTCCTAGGGAGGATGAAACCTGACTGCTTCTTGGAGACAAGGATTCTGAGGCTCCATTTGACATACTTTGACATGTTGCAAGGAGGGAACAGTCCTTGGAGATAGACATCATGCCTGGAAAGATGGAGGGACAGCACAAGAAAAGAAGACCCTCAAATAGATGGATTGATTCAGTGTTTGGGGTAATGAGGGTAGGTGTGTCAGAGACAATAAGGCCGGCACAGGATAGAGGAGGTTTCAGGGCTATTGTACTTAGGGTCACCCTGAGTCACAAGCTACTAGACAGCACAGACCAAGAATGGCTACATTAGGTTTTTTCCCTTGAAGTTGCTGGTGGATTTAAAGCACTGACCTCTTGGTTAGCTTTTCCAAAGGTAATCCATTGTACCACCAGGGCTCCACTTGCTCAGTATTTAATTTTCCCTAAGGAGTTGTAATATAAATGCCAGATAATGGCTACTGACTAAATATAAACTCTTTAAAAGAAAACAATTACATATTTTGTTTAAACATTAAAAAATATTTGAAATATGCTCTAAGATTTCCTTTTCGGTGGAATTTCGATAAAAATTAGTTTAAAAATGTAGTTTTTCTTTTATTACTCTCTTAAAATAATTTTTATCTTACCAACAGTATTACTTGATATTTAAAATGTATTAAAATTTAGTAAAACTTAAAAAATAGTATTTATTTTTGAGGAATGCAGTTTTATTACAAATCCATCCAGTAATTGCCTCTAATTTAGCTGATTAATCTTCAATATAGATTGAAGCTTAACCTCAAGAAGACAAAGATTCTAAACACTGGGCTAATTGGCAGCTTCATGTTAGACATAGAGTCAGCTTGCTTGCTTTCTTAGGTTTCACAATTAACTCTTTCAGTACTTGCAGTCAGAAAATCAAAAGACATATTGCAGTTGAAAAATTGGCTTTCTAGAGTACCGAAGAGCCACAATATCAGTCTAGAGACTAAGGTATACCTGATACAGGCCATCATCTTTGCAATTATTTATGTATCAGAGAGCTGGACAATGACTAAGAATGATAGAAGAAGAATCAATGTCTTTGAGGTGTACTTCTGCAGAATAGTGTTAAACATAATGTGGACTTCCAGGAGAATAAACAGGTTTCTCCTGGAGAAGGTGAAACCGAGCTGCTTCCTGGAGGAAAAGATCTGAGGCTCTGTCTAACATACTTTGTGCATGTAGCCAGAAGGCACATGTCCTTAGAGGAGGACATCCTGCTTGGAAAGGTGGAGGGACAGTGCAGGAGAGGAAGACTCAGGACATGACTGACTCAATAACTGGATAAATGGAATTAGATCTGTAGGAGACAATGAGAATGCCTCAGGACAGGGCAGGTTTCAGAGCTATTGTACACTAAGAGTCACAGGTGACTTGATGACCCATAATACATAAAACATATGTTAAAAATTATACTCTTACAAATACATGTATCTTTCAACATATATTAAACAAATTCGTTTTTATTTTACTTTCTCAAGTGATTATTGCTTTCAACATGTAATGCCTTAACTAACAATTTGAAATAGTGAGAATGATTACATTAGTGATATTTATCAATGGACTGAATTTTTATTCTTCATCCCATTTGGTACAATACTTATGATTATTAAAACCATCTAATTACCTTGATTTTTAACAGCTGCAGTTTGCTTGGCTCCACAATCAACACTCTTGGTACCAGCAGCAGGAAATTAAAAGATGAATTGCAATGGGAAAGTCTCCAGAATACTGAAGAGCAACGATGTCAATCTGGAGACAAAGGTGTGCCTCATCCAGGCCATGATCTTCCCAATTACATGCTATGCATCTGAAATCTTGATGCCTTTGAGCTGTTGTGCTGGAAGAAAGTGTTGATTATACCCTGCACTACAAGGAGAACAAAAATTTCATCCTGGAGAGAGTGAAATAAGGCTGTTCCTTGGAGGCAAGGATTCCGAAGCTCCATCAAACATACTGTTGTTATGTTGCAAGGAGAGACCAGTTCTTGGAGAGGGACATCATGCTTGGGAGGGTGGATGGACAGACCAAGAAAGGAAGACCCTTAATGAGATGGATTGACTCAGTTGCGGGGGAAATGGAGGTAGGTGTGTCAGAGAAAATAAGGTTGGCTCAGGATAAAGCAGGTTTCAGAGCTGTTGTACATAGGGTCTCTATGAGTCAGAAGTGACTCGACGGCACATAACAACAACAGCAACAACAACAATTACCTTTAAGAAAAGAGCTTTCACAAATTTAATGTATAGCAACAATACTAGTGTTACTGAATAAAGGAGTAGCCCAGAAATTGTTTATTAGAATTGTCAATCTAAAATTGGAGACCACATCTTGTGTGAAAAACAATGTGTTCAAACTTTGTAAATAAATCAGTGTAACATTTTAAAAAAGAAAACTACACCTAGTGGCAAGAAGCTGCAACAACTACAATCCCAGAAGTGCACGGTTCGAATCCACCAGATGCTCTGCAGGGGAAGGAGGGGCAATCTCCTCCTGTACCAGGTACACACACACAAAAAGAATAAAAAAAAAAAAAAAAGAAAACTACAGAACATTTATACGAGACACAATAAAAGACCCAAATAAATGGGAGAAAAAATAAAATCAGGGATATTCAGTGATTTTTTTTAATATTAACAACTTAAAAATTTCAGCCAATGTTTCATCCTACTGTATTAGATATTTTAAATTTATATTTTCTTACTTCTATCCATGGTTCCCCTAGTGTTTATAGAGTCCCAGAGCACTCAATTGTGCTCATGACAAACCTATATCTAGAGAAAGAAGCTATTGGATGAACAGAACAGGGGAACAGAGTGTGTCAGGGTTGTATTTTCTCTCCATTCCTACTCAGTCTGTATGATGGCCACATTATCTGAGAAGCTGGACTCAATGAAGAGGAATGTGGCATCAGGATCAGAGGGAGATTCATCAATAACCTGCCTTATGCAGATGACATAACTTTGCCTGCTAAAAGTGAGGAGGACTTGAAACACTTGTTGCAGAAGACCAAAGAAGACAATGTTCAATATATGACATTGCATCTCAAAACAAAGATTCTTACTGTAATCTTATGATGGATCTTATATCTACAATTAACTCCCTTGGTACCAACAGTCAGAATATAAAAAGACACATTGGACTTTAAAAGTCTGTAGTTAAAGACTGTCCCTCTACCCTCCCAAGCATGACATTTCTCTCCAAGGACTGGTCCCTCCTTGAAACACGTCCAAAGTATGTCAAACGAAACTTCAGAATCCTTTTCCCCAAGGAGCAGCCTGGTTTCACCCTCTTCAGGATGAACCTGTTCTCTTAACAGTCCATGGTATATTAAACACTCTTTTCCAGAACCACAGCTCAAAGGCATCAATTGTCCTTTTATCATCCCTAGACTTGTCCCGCTTTATGATGCCTCACATTTAATTGTGAAGACCATGGCAGGTGCACCTTGGTCTCTAGACTGACATTGTTACTCTACAGTACTCTGGAAATGAACTTCCCACCACAATTTGGCTTTTGATTTCCTGGCTACTGATATTAAAAGTGTTGATTGTTGAGTCAAGCAAACTAAAGTTGTTAACAATATCAATCTGTTTTCCATCTATCATGGTGCTATGAATCGGCCCACAGGTGAGAATCTTTATCTTCTTCATGTTGAGCTTCAATTCATATTGAAGACTGCTGTCTGACTTTCTGTAGCAAGCGCTTCAGATATTCCTGAATTTTGCAAGCAAGGTTGCATCATCTGCATTTTTGATGAATGTTCTTTTGACCCTGATGCCACATTCCTCCTCAGAAAGCCCAGCTCCCAAATGATCTGTTCTGCATACAGATTAAAGTGGTTTGGAGATGGGATGCATCCTTGATGCACTACTTTATTGATTTTGAACCATGCAGTGTTTCCTTGTTCTGTTCTGAGAACTGTTGTGTAGTCCAAGTATAGGTTTCACATGAGCACAATCAAGTGTTCTGAAATTCCCATTTTCCTCATGGTTAACAACAATTTGTTGTGATCCGCACAGTCAAATGCCTTTACATAGTCAGAGAAACACAGATAGACATTCCTCTGGTACTCTCTGCTTTCTGCCAAGATCCATGTGACATTGGTGAAAATGTCTCTAATGCAATGACCTCTTCTAAACTAGAAGACTCATTAAAGTGAAAATGACAATCCTCCCAAAAACAATCTACCTACTAACATAATCCTAATATAGATAACAAATTCATTTTTTTCCAAAGATATAGAAGGCAACTTCTATGTTTATATGGAGAAGAAAGAGGCTCCAAATAAACAAAGCACTTTTGAAAAACAGAAATCAAGTGGTTCCCATAGCAATACCTGATCTTAAACCTATTATATAACTTTGATAACCAAAACAGCATGATACTGGGACAATGAGGTAGACCAATGAAGCAGAATCAAGAACCTAGACATTAACTTGCTTATCTATGGTCAACTGATTATTTGACCAAGTTAAAGGGGAAAAAAAACCTATAAAATGAAGAAATTACAACCTCTTCAACAAATGGAGTTGGTATAACTGGACTTCCACCTGCAGAAATCTGAAGCAGGAGTGTGTGGTTCAAACCACACACAAAAATAATCACAAAGTGAATCAGAATGAAGCGTAAAGCCACAAGCAATAAAGATCATAAGGGATTTATATCCAGAATTTATGAAATACTTGAGCACCACAACAAGATAAAGGTAAAGAATCCAAGAGAAAAATGGGCACAGGATATGAACAGGCACTTCACCGAAGACGACATTCAGATGGCTAACAAGCACATGAAGAAAT
>NW_006400132.1:855397-862400 GCF_000299155.1 Elephantulus edwardii
TAATAATAATAAAAAAAGAGACAAAAAGAAGGGTAGACGGAGGTGGTAGATCTACAAGTAAATGAAAAGATGGGGTAATTACAGCCATAATCTAATGGTGATTAATTTTATAAAATATAATTTATGAAAATAATTGTGTGAAACATATTGCAAATGAAGGAAGTGAGTGTGTTGGGGGGAGGGAATCTTCACTAAAAAAATATGGATCATCTTAGAAGACTTAGCCTTTTTTGCAAAGAGGCTGATAAATACAGCCAGAAATGTATAGCTATAAGAGTATCAAATCTGTGAATGAGAACTTCTAGAGATTAAATCCTTGTGTGCATTATAAACTTTTTTCAACAGGGTGAAAAGAAAACCTACCAACTGTGGGGGAAAAAACACAAAAATAACCTCCAAACAACCAAACCCAAGTCAAACATTTGGCAATACCATTTTAAACAAGTGTCTCATAACAAAATTTACAAAATACTATAGAGCTTCCACAAAAAACAAACAAATAAAGAAAAAAAAAACCAAAACACTAACGTTCACAGCAGTGTTATTCATAACCACTAGATAATAGAAACAGCTCAAATGTCAAGCATAATTGAATGGATTGAGAAATTGCATGTGGTACATTCACATAATGGAATTCTATGCAGCACTCAGGAGCAATGATTTCAAAAAAATACTACATAACTTGGGAGAGACTTGAGAGCATTTTGCTGAGCAAACTAACTCAGTCTCATAAAAACAAATTCCAAATAATTCCACTATTATTGTAATCCTAGAAGGATAACTAGACATGCAAATTTGCGAAGCATTCATATTTTCATTCAGTGACTGGGGTAATCTGGGTGAGTGTGTTGTAGACAGTAAGATTGGTACAGGACAGAGCAGGGTTTAGACCTGCTGTACACAGAGATACTATGATTCGCAAGCTACTCGACGACACATAAAAACAACAACTGAGGGAAAACGGATAGGAGAAGGGTGAAGATGGACAGAGGTGAAAATCATAGGGTTACACAGTTTGAAGGTGAAGGGAAAGAGTTACAAAAATTGGAAAGATAAGGTTGGTACTTGAAAAAGGATAATGGTCGGCATAATTCAGTGGTGAAATCAATGGTGATTAATTTTAAAAAAAAACAATGAATGAGAACAATTGTATAAAACACAATGTGAATGAAATGAGGCATGAAACACATGTATAAAATTTCGTATGCAAACCAATACAAAATAAAAATTTTTAAAAAGTAAAAAATGTCACTCAGAAATGAATACAAGGTAATATAATTTTGTTTATGGGTCAAGCAGCATATTGATATTATACCAAACTTAAAATATTCACATAACAAGTGTTTAAATAGAAAATAAAATTCTCAATGTTTGATTTAAAAAATAGTACGAGAAGCCTTCTTATAAATACACAAATAAAATCAAATTTCTGAAACATTTATCCATTCACATAGCCTTTATCACAATTCCTCAATCCCTGAAACGTTTGAACAACCAGAAGGTTGATGTCTATTGGAAAAAGACAGCAGTGATATACAATGTAACAATTTTTAACAAGTCTATTTTTCCCATTTTTTTAATTGTGATTTTAACAAATGTTTACAGAAAAGTTGGATTTTCATTCATTCATGGTTGCACCTTTTCCTCCCTGCCCTGCTTGTTCACTTAAAAAAATTATTGTTGTGTCATTTCCTCCCTTTCTCACCAACCCTCCCCCAGTATGCTGTGCAACTCTTATTCTGGGATGTTGTTATAAATAATGCCCAACTATATATTCCTTTTAAGTAGTTCTTTCCTTTATCTGTTCCAATGGGTTGTTGTTCTTATGTGCCGTCGAGTCACTTGCGACTCATAGCGACCCTATGTACAACAGCCCTAAATTCTGCTCTGTCCTGTGTCAATCGCACTGTCTCTGACACTCCCATCCCAAGTATCCCAGTCACTGAATCAATCCACCTCATAGAGGGCCTTCCTCTCCTGCACTGTCCCTCCACCCTTCCAAGCATGATGTCCCTGTTCCAATGTAGTGTTCATTATTTATACCTTCTTTTCTTTATTCCCGCAATCCTCATGTCAGCCTTGTTTTATCCGGTATTTGTCTTTTTGTGACTAAGATATTTCACTCAGCGTAATGTTCTCCACAGTCACCCATGTTATGCAGTATTTTGAGTTCCTTGTTTTTCAGTGCCACATAGTATTTCATTGTGGGAATATATCATGGTTTTTTCTAACCATTGATTTTTGATGGGTAATAAATCTAAAATAATAATAATAAAATAAAACTTTCCATTACAATGTTGCTAATGAGATCATATATGCTATAAAATTTTTTTAAAGTGAGATTTCCTCATTAAATGAATTTGTAATGCCTGACTGCTATACTTGCAATAATATTTAAAAGATTTTGGTTTTTGTACATCCATGTAGAGTTCACTTTTGTTGAATTTGAAGAAAAAAGGGTCACATTGCAAGGAATGTGGACAGTCTCTGAAGTTGATAGTATCCATAGCTTATGAATAGAAAGAAAATGAAACTTTAGTTCTATACCTTTAAGAAACTGAACTTGCCCAAAAATTTGAATGACTTTGAAAGCAATTGCTTTCTTTAGTCTCTAAAAGTTAGTGACGTTCATTTGATAACTTGATTTCAATTTCCTGAGACCATTAGAAGAAAATTCAATCATGCAGTAGTAAAAGATCTGATTCCTATATCTGTGAGTCATATAGATTTTATGTTAAGCCATTTAGTTTGTAGTAATTTATTATGCAGAAAAAGAAAAGGAATTGTTTGGCTTGTTAGCTGTAATCATATGACAACTTTATGTAAAAATGAATAAAACAATGCCTAATCTTGCATTATTTTCTTGATCTTTGATATATTTGAGTCAATTATTGACGTTTTTTCAATAAGAGATTACCTTCAGTAATCAGAACAGAGCAAGGAAACACTGCATGGTTCAAAATTGGGAAGGGCATATGCCAGGGATGTGTCTTGTCTCTATACCTTTTTAACCTGCATACAGAACAGATTATCTGGGAGGCTGGGCCCTTTGAGGAGAAAAGTGGGGTCAGGATTGGTAGAAGATCTATCAAAAATCTGCCTTATGCAGATGACACAACCGTGCTTGCTGAAACTGAGAAAGACCTGAAGCGCTTGCTGCAGAGTGTCAAGGACTGCAACCTCCAATATGGATTGAAGCTCAATGTCAAGAAGACAAAGATTCTCACCACTGGGCCAACTGGCAGCATCCAGATGGATGGTGTAGAGTTTGAGATTGTTTATAGCTTTGGTTTGCTTGGCTCCATGGTCAACCCTCTTGGCACCAGTAGCCAGGAAATTAAATGATATATTCAGTGACTGGGGTAATTGGGATGTGAGTATTAGAGACAGTGCGATTGGCACAGGACAGAGCAGAGATTAGGGCTGTTGTACATAGGGTCGCTATGAGTGTCAAGTGACTCGACGGCACATAACAACAGTATTGTGATGAGAAAGTCTGCTGTTAGGGACCTTTCCAAAGTTTTGAAGAGCAATGGTGCGTCTGATACAGGTCATGGTCTTTGCAATCACTTGTTATGCATCAGAGAGTTGGACAATGACTAGGGAGGTTAGAAGGAGAATTGCTGCCTTTGAGCTGTGGTGCTGGAGAAGAGTGTTGAGGGTACAGTGGACTGCTGGGGAAACAAACAGATTCATCCTGGAGAGGGTTAAACTGGGCGGCTCCTTGGAGGTAAGGATTCTGGGATTTTGTCTAACGTACTTTGGACATTTTGTAAGGAGGGACTGGTCCTTAGAAAGGAGGAAAGGAAGGCCCTCTATGAGGTGGATTGATTCAGTGACTGGGGTAATCAGGGTGGGTGTGTCAGAGAAAGTGTGATTGGCACAGGACGGAGCAGAGTTTAGGACTGCTGTACATAGGGTCGCTATGAGTCGCAAGTGACTCGACGGCACATAACTACAACAACTATCAACTGTGATATCCTTTTCTATTAATTGTTATTTTCTAATGGCCAGTTCTGAGGAATCTTGGTAGCACAGTTATTAATTACTTGACTGCTAATTTAAGTCGAGTGGTCTATCTACTTTCAAACCAGAGAGTGTAGATCCTTGAAAATCCTATGGAACAATTTTATCCTGACCTATGCTGTCAATGTTGTTGAAAAGCATGTATGCAGAGCAGATTATCCGAGAGGCTGGGCTCTATGAGGAGAATTGTGGCATCAGGATTGGCGGAAGATCTATTAACAATCTCCGTTATGCAGATGACACAACCCTGCTTGCTGAAACTGAGGAGGACCTCATGCACTTGCTGCGAAGGGTCAAGGACTGCAGCCTTCAGTATGGACTGAGGCTCAATGTCAAGAAGACAAAGATTCTCGCCACTGGACCAATTGGCAGCGTCAGGATGGATGGCGAAGAGATTGAGATTGTTCACAGCTTCAGTTTGCTCGGCTCCACAGTCAACACTCTTGGCACCAGCAGTCAGGAAATCAAAAAGTGTATCGCGATGGGAAAGTCTGCTGTTAGGGACCTCTCTAAAGTACTCAGGAGCAACGGTGTCTCTCTGGAGACTAAGGTGCACCTGATACAGACCATGGTCTTTGCAATCGCTTGTTATGCATCAGAGAGTTGGACAATGACTAGGGAGGACAGAAGGAGAATTGACGCCTTTGAGCTGTGGTGCTAGAGAAGAGTACCGTATGTACCATGGACTGCCAGGAATGGAGAGGATTAAACCAAGCTGCTCCTTGGAGGCAAGGATTCTGGGGCTTCGTCTGACATATTTTGGACATGTTGCCAGGAGGGACGGGTCCTTGGAGAGGGACATCATGCTTGGGAGGGTGGAGGGACAGCGCAGGAGGGGAAGACCCTCTATGAGATGGATTGATTCGGTGACTGGGGTAATCGGGATGGGCGTGTCAGAGGCAGTGTGGTTGGCGCAGGATAGAGCAGGGTTTAGGGCTGTTGTACATAGGGTCGCTCTGAGTCGCAAACGACTCGACGGCACATAACAACAACAACATGCTGTCAATATGAACTAGGATCAAATTGACAGAAAAGGATTTGATGCTTTAAGTGTTAATGTTCTATTCAAAGTAAACAAACAAAACCTAGCCATCTTTGTTTCTAAAGATCATTCTGTTTATTTATTCTGTATATATTTGCTTGTTCTTCAGACAATCCATAGTAAAAACATTTAACAGATTCCTAATGAAAGACTTTTTCTTTAACTCAGTTTAGCCAGAAAAGTGAAATATAAGTGGACCTGAAGTTTTACAATATAGAAGATTTGACACAGTACCCAGACTGGAACATACTATTGGTTGAAACCCTGGAGTGAGAAGTTTGGAAGAAATACAATGAACCCTTTCAGGAGCCTGATAGGCTGATAAGGACCTGACACTGCAAAGACTATAGAGAGTGACATACATTCAAAGTGGTCAGATTCGCTCACATCTTTGAGTAGAGGCAAGAGAAAGATCTTTGCTTCAGATGGTCTTGAAATATGAAATTGATGCATTGTACATACTGGCCTCCTTTCCTTAAGATAAAGATTAAGTTATTAGACAAGTTTTGAATCATAACTTTTGCCATTTTGGCTATCTCTTCAGTTTACTATTAACTATAAAAATTTCAGTTTGTCTGATGATGCTTTGCCCGCTTTTTCTGAATCAGCAGAACTGGTTCATATGTGAAAAATTCCTAAAGACCTACTTAAGAACAAATCCTGTTTCTAATCCTAGCATGTTTTATGCATTAAATATACTTCATCTTCATATTTCAAATGAAGCAATTCTTTTTTATTTTTTTTAATTTTTTGTTCCATATTTTCAAACATGGAAAACTAATACAAATAATAGGCTAACATCTGTGATGATTTTATTCAATAATCAAAATAAGTCCACAAATTAGTGAAATAGAAAACAAACATTCACTAGGTGCAGCTGTCAAAATGAAAAGTTTGGAAACAATAATACTGAGAAAACAAGAATTATTGCTAGATACTGTATCTTAAAATATGTTATTTTTTCCACATTGCTAACCATTTTACTTTTGTCAATATACTAATAAAATACTTCTTAAAGTACAGTCCACATACTAACATTTTTCTTTGACACTTTTGGCTCATATTTTTATTTTTAAATTTTATACTTCTGATTATAGGCAAAACTTAGTCTAAATTTTATTGTTTCTTTCTCAAAAAGAATTATATATCTCTGGATAATGTTATGTTTGTTTAAAATGTTGTTGTTCTTAAAAAAATGTTGTTGTTCTTGATATTGTTGCTGTTATGTGCCTGAGAGTTCCTTGCGACTCATAGTGATCCTATGTAAAACAGCTCTGAAACCTGCTGTATCTTGACTCAATTGTCTGCTACATACCTACTCCCATCACCCCAGTCGCCAAAGTCCATTTATCTCATCCAGGATCTTCCTCTCCCGTGTTGTCCCTCTGCTCTTGCAGGTATGATGTTCCTCACCAAGGACTGGTCCCTCTTGAAAACATGCCCAAAGTATGTGAGCCTAAGCTTGAAAATCCTTATTCCAAGGAGTAGCCTGATTTCACCCTATTCAGGATGGAAGGCTTAATTCTTTTTTTTAAATTTAATTTTATTAATTTTAATGAACATTTACAGAGACTTTGGATTTCTATTCATTCATTGTTGCATTTTTCTCCCTGCCCATCCCCCCCAAATTTGCTCTTCTCTTTGTAAAATAAAAGAAAAATTATTTCATTGGTATATAATACCCACTCCCTGACCCCCGAGTACACTCCACTATGCAGTCTTCATTCTGGACTTGACCATAATACCCAATCATATATTGCTTTTAAACTGTTCTCTCCCTCATCTGTTTCAATGCAGTATACAAAATTTATCCAATTTATCTCAGTCTCACCCCAATCCTGATGTCAGTCCCGTTCTACAACAGTGGCACTATGCAGTATTTGTCCTTTTGTGACTGAGATATTTCACTCAGCATAATGTCCTCCAGGGTCACCC
>NW_006400132.1:862607-868374 GCF_000299155.1 Elephantulus edwardii
TCTATTTGCAACTTTTTGAGAAAGCGCCTTCTGTAGTGGTTGCACCATTTTATACTCCCACCAACAGTGAATAAGGGTTCCAGTTTCTCCACAACCTCACCAACATTTGTTGTTTGCTACTCTTTTAAATTTTGCTATTCTTACTGGGGTGAAATGATATCTCATAGTTGTTTTGATTTGCATCTCAGAGTATTTTGAACATTTATTCATGTGCTTGTTGGCCATCTGACTGTCTTCCTTGGTGAAGTGTCTGTTCATATCTTGTGCCCATTTTTCAATTGAATTGTTTACCTTTATCTTGTTGTGAAGCTCAAGTATTTTTTTATTTAATTTAGTTTGTTTATTTTTCATTTCAATGAACATCTACAGAGATTTTGGAAGCTCAAGTATTTTATAAATTCTAGATATAAGTCCCTTATCTGTTATGTCATTGCCAAATACATTATCCCAGTCTGTAGCTTCCTTTTTACCCTGTTGGAGAAGTTTTGGGATGTACATAGGGATCTGATTCTTAGAAAGTCCCATTCATCTATTTTATCTTATACTGGTTGTAGATGGATATGTTTATTCTTTTAGTAGTTCATGGAATATTTGATACTCTTCTCCAGCACAACTCAAAGGCATCATTTCTTCTTCTATCATCCTTAGACAAAATCCAGGTCTCTAATGCATAGCAAGTAATTGTGAAAACCATGACCTGTATTAGGAGCACCTCAATCTCCAGAATGATATCAGTGAGTTTTTGTTCTGGAGAGGTATCTGACCGCAAATTTTCCCAATGTAATTCATCTTTTGATTTCCTGGATGCTAGTAAAAGAGTGTTGATTGTGGAGTCAAGCAAACTGAAGCTATTAAAAATCTCAATCTCTTCACCATCTTTCAAGATGCTTCCAATTGGCTCACTGGTTAGAACATTTTTTTCCTTGATGTTGATTTTCAATCCATATTGAAAGCTTCAATCCTTGATCTTCTGCAGAAAATGTTTCAGGTCCTCTAACTTTGACAACCAAGGTTGTGTCATCTGCATAACAAGTTATTTTTTTTTTGTTTCTGTTATGTGTCATTGAATAACCTGTGATTTATAGCAACCCTATGTACAATAGCTCTGAAGCCTGCCCTGTCCAAAGCCAGTCTCTCTGAATCCGACACACCAATCCTTATTGCCCCACTTACTGTGTTACTCCATCATATCTGTTGTCTTTCCTCCTGCACTGTTTTTCCACCCTTATGAGCACAATATTCTTCTTCAAGGACCAGTTCCTCCTGGTTGTGTGTCCAAAGTATGACAGAGAAAGCTTCAAAATGCTAACCTCCAAGAAGAATCATGATTTTGCACTCTCTAAGGCAGACCTATTTGTTTTCTTAGCAGTCTATGGTATGTTCAAGACTCTTCTTCAGCACCACAACTAAAAAGTGTTGATTCTTTTTCTGTTATCCTTAGTCCTTGTCCAGCTCTCTGATACATAGCAAGTAATTGTGAAGACCATAGCCTGGATCACAAACACCTTAGTCTATAGACTGACATTGTTGCTTCTAAGTACTCTGGAGAGGCCCTTGACAGCATATTTTTCTAATGCAATTAATCTTTCAATTTCTTGGCTGCTGATTCCAAGAGTGTGTTTGTGGAGCTGAGCAAACTTTAATTTGTTAACGGCTTCAATCTCTCCATCAATCAACCTCCATCTATTGTGATGCTGCCAATTGGCCCAGGGGTGAGAATCCATGTTTTTTTGATGTTCAACGCAATCCATATTGAAGACTACATTCTTTGACCTTCTACAGCAAGCATTTCAGGTCCTGTTCATTTTCAGGAAGCAAGGTTGTATCATTTGCGTAATATAGGTTGTTGATGAGTCTTCTTCCAATTCTAACGCCACATTCCTCCTCAGAAAGCTCAGCCTCCCAAATTATCTGTTCTGCATGTAGATTAAAAAGGAATAGGACACTTCCCTGATGTGTTCCTTTCCTGATTTTGAACCATGTAATGTTTCCTTGCTGTTCTGAGGACTGTTTCCTGGTCTGAGTATAGATTTTGCATAAACATGATTAAGCATCTTGCAATTCCCATTCCCCTCAATGTTAGCCACAATTTGTTGTTATCCATACAGTCAAATGCCTTTGCAAAGTCAATGTACCGTAGATAGATATTCTTCTAATTCCCTTTGATTCCTGCCATGATCTATCTGCAATTGGTGTCAGGTGCTGTCAATTTGACCACAACTTATTAGATGAAATCAGATTCAACCTTTCCTTACCCTTCACCATCATCAAAATCTCTAGCATGCTTGAGCCCATAATCACTATCCTAAACAATCTTATGCTATTCAATCTTGTTGAGGTTCTTTCTCTTTTCTCACTATCATTTCCAGACACAATGCTATCCCCCACCATTTCTAGAAATTATCTCACCCTCCATCATCCTCAGCATGCTGTCTTTTTCAAAGAACCGGTTTCTCCAGACAACATTCTTTAATTACATGGCACACAATTCCATTGTCCTGGAATCTATGAAGTATGTTGGTTGCATTTCTTTTGAGATTGACTTATTTCCAAATCATGGGATAGTCAATACTCTTCTCCAACATCACAGTTGAAAGGATTCTATTCTTCCATCACCCTTTTTCAATGTCCAATTTTCAGATATATAGGAAGTAATTGAAAAGATTCTGGCATGGATCAAGAGCACCTTAGTCATTAAATTGATATCTTTGTGAATGAACACTTCAGAGAGGGCTTTGATAGCAGGTTTCCCAAGGACACATGTCTGTTGATTTCTTGACGGCTATTATCATGGGTATTGGTTATGAATCTGCATAAATAAAGTCATTGACAACGTCAATCAGTTCTCTAGTTATCATTATGTTGGATATTGGTCCAGTAGTGAAGATTTTACTTGTCTCCATGTTAAGAAATAATCCATATTGAAGATTATGTAGTCTTAGATTATCTGAGGCAAATGTCCCAAGTGCTATTATTTACTTTATGCAAGAAAGTCTGTATCATCTGCATAAGAAAGTTGTTAATGATTTTGTCTACAATCTTGACATTACATTTTTCTTCAACTAGTCCAATTTTTCAAAGTATTTGCTCAGCATACCAATGGAATGGGTATGGAGAAAGTATGCAACTTTGATGCACATCTATCTTGATGTTAAACCATGCAATTATCCCTTGCACGACAGGGATAAATGTTTCTTGGCCTATGTATAGACTTCACCCAAATATAATTAAGTATATTTATTATTTTGATGACATATGAGTTGGTGTCTTTGAACTGCGGTGTTAGAGAAGAGCACTGAACAGCCCACAGGCAGCCAAAAGAACAAACAGATATGTCTTGGAGAAGATGCAGCCGGAGTGCTCTTTGGAGACAAGAATGATGAGACTTTTCCTCATATATTTTGGGCATGTGGCTAGGAGGGGCTATTTCTTGGAGAAGGACATGATACTCAGGAAGGCAGAGGATCGGCAAATGAGAGGAAGACCTAAAAAACATAACAACAACAACAAATGTGCACTGTGACAGTTACTCTATGAGCCTTCTGGTTGATAGTCTTCCTATCCTTTGCCAACCCTCTTCCTTTCCAGGCTTCATGTTCCTCTCCAAGGAATAGCTCCTCTTAGCAACATGCCCAAAGTATGTGAGGCAAAGCCTCATCATCCATGTCTCCAAAGACCACTCTGGCTGCACCCTAAGACATATTTATTTGATATTCAGTTCTCTTCTCCAACACTACAACTCAAAGAAATCAATTCTTCTGTCATTCCTATTCACTGTCCAGCTCGCAGATCCTTAGTAAGTGATTGAAAAGATCATGGCCAGAATCAGATGTACCTTAGTCCTCAAACTGACATCATTACTCCTCAAAATTTAGAAAGGTCCATTACTACAGATTTTCCCAATGCAATAGGTCTTCTGATTTCCTGACTGTTGGTACAAAGGGTGAAAATTATAGATTGACAGTTTCACCAATTCTCCATATATCATGCTGTAGCCTATTGGTCCAGTGGTAAGAGTCTTTACTATCTTGACATTGAGATGCAATTTAAATTGAAGGCATTCCTTGATCCTCTGGAAAAAAAAATGTCTCAAGTCCTCCTCACTTTTGGCAGGCAGGATTGTGTTGTCTGCATATTGCAAGTTACTAATGAGTCTTCCTCTGATCCTGATGCCACACTCCTCCTTATAGAGTCTAGCTTCTTGGATAATTTGCCCAATGTAAAACATAAATAGGTATAGAGAAATAATACAACCCTGCCACACTTCCTTTTTAATTTTAGACTATGCAGTTTCCCTGGTCTGTTCACACAACAGCCTCGTAGTTTAGGTGTGAGTTTCACATACGCACAATTAAGAGTTCTGGAATTCCCATTCTTTTCAATGTCAGCGATAACTTTTATGATCCACACAGTCAAATGCCTTTACATGGCCAATAAATCACAAATATACATTCTCCTGTTATCTTCTACTTTCAGCCAGGATCCATCTGACATCAACAATGATATCCCTGGTGCCACGGCCTCTCTTGAATCATTCTTGAACTTCTGGCATTTTCCTATCTATACACTGGTCTAGATGTGTTTGAATTATCTTCGGCAGTATTTTGCTTTTGTGTGATATCAATTATATTGTTTGGTAGTTTCCTCATTCAGTTGGATCACCTTTCTTGGGAATGAGAGCAAATATGGATGTCTTCCAATTTGTTGGCCAGACAGCTGTCTTCCAAATTTCCTTGCATCGATTATTGAGCACATCCAAGGCTACATCTGTTGATTGAAACAAGTAAATTTGTATCACATAAATTCCTGGGGACTTATTTTTTGCCAGTGCCTTCAGTACAGCTTCCATTTCCTCTTTCATTATCATTGGCTACTGCTTATATGGTACTTTCTGAAATGAGTTCTTGTTGGTACAGTGATTCTTTGTCTTCCTTCAATGTTCTTTGGACACTTTCTGAGTCATTTGACAAGTGCCCCACAGCATCTTTCAGAATGGCAACTGAAGGTTTAAATTTGCTTTTCAGCTCGAGTTCTTCCTTTTTTAATCTCCAATTCCAGCTCTTTCCACATTCTATACTTTGTTTTGTCCTCTTCAGCTGCCCTTTGAAATCTTCTGTTCAGTTCTTTTACTTCAGCATTTTTCCCTTTTGTTTGGCTTCTCAATATTCTAGTGTAATTTCCAGAGTCGCTTCTGACATCTACTTTAATATTTTCTTTATCTTCTGTCTTTGTAATGATAATTGTAATTGATGGTCTAACCTACAGTCTACCCCTGGCTTACTTTTGACTGCCAATGATGAGCTTCTCCAGTGAGTTCTTCCACAGCTGTAGTCACTCTGATTCCTATGCAGCCCATTAGGTGAGATCTATGCTAAACTCATCATTTGTGTTTTTTTTAAAAAGGTATTTGCAATTAATAAATCCTTGAAAAAACAATTCTTTTTCATGAGCCAGACAATCAGTCAATTGCTCCATACATTTAAATAGTACATATATAAAGAAATGAAGAATAAATTCAAGCCACGTGTTGCAATGTTTAAAGATGCTATGTGAAGAATTTCTGCAGAATGTTAAATGATCCATGAAGTATTAAAAGAAGATGGAAAGAATATACTGAGTCACTGTATAGAAAGGAATTGGAAGACACAGAAGAATTTCATGAAACAACATATGAACAAGAGCCTATGGTGATGAAAGAAGTTCAGGCTACTTTGAAGGAAATGGCAAAAAATAAGACTCCAGGCATAGATAATATACCAATTGACAT
>NW_006400132.1:869399-871417 GCF_000299155.1 Elephantulus edwardii
CTGGAGAAGAGTATTGAGAATACCATGGACTGCTAGGAAAACAAACAGATTTGTCCTGGAAAGGGTTAAACCGGGTGGCTCCTTGGAGGCAAGGATTCCGATGCTCCGTCTAACATACTTTGGACATGTTGTGAGGAAAGACCGGTACTTAGAGAGGGACATCATGCTTGGGCGGGTGGAGGGACAGCACAGGAGAGGAAGGCCCTCTATGAGGTGGATTGATTATGTGACTGGGATAATTGGGATGGGAGTGTCAGAGACAGTGCGATTGGCACAGGACAGAGCAGAGTTTAGAGCTATTGTACATAGGGTTGCTATGAGTAGCAAGCGACTCCACAGCACATAACAACACAACAACAACAACAACAATATGTGAAGAATATTGCATGATTACAGAAGCCTTAAAGGGAGATGGATGGAGTATATGGAGTCACTGTACCAAAAAGAATTGTCTGATACAGAGAATTTCAAGAAACAACATATCAGCAAGAGGCATTGGTGATGAAGGAGGGAGCTCAAGCTGCTCTGAAGAACTTGGTAGAAATTGATGGGATACCAATTGACATATTTCAGCAAGAAGATGCTGTCCTCTATGATGCTCACCACTGAAGCTGTGCCATAAAATCTGGAGGAAAATTACTTAGACAACTGACTGGAAGAGGTCCATATTTATTACCATTAAAAATAAGGTGACCCTACAGAGTGTGGAAATTATTGAACAATGTAACTAATATCACACACTAGCAAAATACTGCTGAAGATTACTCAGAAAAGAATTTAACAGTGTATTGAGAAAGAACTACCAGACATTCAAAGTGGATTTAGAAGAAGTAGTGGCACTGGGGACATTATTGCCAATGTCATATGGCTCTTGGCAGAGAACAGAAAGTACCAGAAGAATATCTGTGTTTCATTGACTATCAAAAATTTGACTATGTGGATCACAATAACTTGTGTCTAACCTTGAGGAAAATGGGATTCTCAGAACACTTGATCCTGCTTATGCGGAACCTGTACTTGGAACAAGAAGCAGTCCTCAAAATAGTGCAAGGAAACGCTGCATGGATCAAAATCAGGAAAAGAGTGCATTAGGAATGCAGCCTGTCCCCACAATTTTTCAATCTGTATGAAGGACAGATCATTCAGGAGGCAGGGCTTTATGAAGATAAATTTGGCATCAAGATTGGAGGAAGACTCAATAAACTATGATATACAGATGACACAACCTTACTTGCTGAAACTGAAAAAGATCTGAAGCACTTGCTTCAAAATATCAAGGACAGTAGTTTTCAATATGGATTGAAGCTCAACATCAAGAAGACAAAAATTCTCACCACTGGGACAATTGGCAGTATCATAGTAGATGGAGAAGAGATTGAGGTTGTTAATTACATCTTGCTCAGATCCACAATCAATACTACTAACACCAGCAGTCAGGAAATAAAAAGATTAATTGTACTGGGAAAATCTGCCATCAGGGACCTCTCCAGAGTGCTGAAGAACAATGAAGTCAGTCTAGAGACAAAGGGGCACCTAATCTAGGCTATGATCTTCTCAATTACTTGTTATGTTTCAGAGAGTTGGACAAATACTAAGGATGCCAGAAGAAGAATTGATGCCTCCAAACTATGGTGCTGGAGGAGAGTCTGGAATATACCATGGACTGTGAAGAAAACAAACATGTTTGTCTTGGAGCCAGTAAAACTAAGTTACTCCTTAGAGGCTAGGATTTTGAAGCTCTGCCTCACTTACTTTAGGCATATGGCCAGGAGAGATCAGTCCTTGGAGAAGGACATCGTCCTCAGAATGGCGGAGGGATAGCGCAGAAGAGGAAGACCCTGGAGTAGAGGGATTGATACAGTAACTGGGGCAATGGGGGTTGGTGTGTCAGGATCAGTGAGACAGGCTCAGGACAGGGAAGGGTTCTAAGCTGCTGTACATAGAGTTGCTATGCATCACAGGTGACTCAATGGCACATAACAACAATAACATTCTATAATAGGTTTGGAAGCAGAAGT